>NC_025690.1:15983878-16011327 GCF_000633955.1 Camelina sativa | reverse complement strand
GTGAAATCTTTGGAACGGAAAGATAAGTCTCCTTGCTTCTTCGAATTGAGAGATTCCTGCATCTGGTTAGTCCACATTTGAAAGGAGAGCTGCAGAAGAAGGTAAACAAAATCATATTCATAACAAGTCTCTAATGCAAAAGACTAAGCAGTGAGCAAAGGGAAGGAATAAATTAAGACCTCATTGGCAATTCCTTCATCGTCCTTGTATCCAACCTTGTTAAGTATTTCATGTATGGCTGTAAGATCCACTCTTAAGCATGCATCACCAAAGGGTGTCAAAGAAAGCGAAGGCTCTTCCTCAACCTCTGTTTCATGGGGAATACCCATAAGAACATATGAAGCTACATCAGATTCCTTCTGGAGTGTGGCAAGTGAAGTAACGAGAGATTTGACATTTGGTCTTTCACGAGCTTCATACTGCAGACAACGTGTGGCTAAACGTACTAGCTCAGTTCCATCTTCGTTTGAGAAATGACCCTCGAGAGCAGAATCCATTAACATTGCACAGTTCTTTCCCCTGATTAAGTCGAGCGCCTGTATACAAGCAAACGTTAGAGAGTCACTGAAAAAGAATGCGGCAGGAAAAAGATGATGAACTTTTTAGTGAGGATTGAAATACAGATTCTTTCCAACAACTATCCAGCAGGACGCAATGAACCAGGTCCTACATTACATCTAAATTTTGTATGTCTTTTTTTAATAGTAGAGGACCTACATGGCTCGGTGGAATATGTTTTCCACTCATGAGATCGAGCAAAACGGTTCCAAAACTGAATACTACACTCTCTGGTGTAACTCTACCTGGCACAAGATGAACAAATTTGATTTAGCTTTGGGAACTTTGTGCCCTGAAACATTTTAGAAGCTAAGGGACATATATAAACATGAAGCAAAGAGAGTCTTTACCCGTTCGCAAATACTCTGGAGGAGTAAATGCCAAGTTTGTGCTATAACTCTTCCCATCTCGACTATTTTTCATGAGTCCAAAACAAGACAACCTGGGATTCCCATCCTGTAAACCAACAAAAGATAAACAAATTTTACAACTTCAAATACAAATCACTCAGGAAACTAAAATTGAATCAATATACTCACCTTGTCAAACAAAACCCTGTAAGCATTAAGATCATGATACAAAGCTCTCCCTTTATTACTACAGTACTCCAATGCTTGTGCTAAACACATTGCAACTCTTAATCTCATCGCCCATTTCATCGGATGATTCTCCCCTATAAAACACAAAACATCCGATCAATTTCACTACCAAGACACTACACAATCTCATGAAAAAAACGCATTTTCTCACTAGTACTCACAGTGGAAAAGATGCTTTGCAAGCGTTTCGTGAGGCATAAACTCAGCAACAAGCAATCTCTCTTCTCCTTCATGACAACATCCTATCAGATTAGCCAATCTATCACTCCTCAAGCTCCCAACAGTTTTCGCTTCATCCTAAATCAAACAAACAACATTTCACCAGATTTAGACCACAACAAAAAACCAAATCTTTGCAAGAGATTAAAACGATAAGAAGGCATGAAGGAGTTTTTTCAAAATTACTAAGAACTGTCTATGATCAGCCCAAGCGAGGCGATTGAAGCGTTTAACAGCGATCAAACGACCATCATCAAGCCTTCCCCTGTAGACAACGTTAGGAGCTTTCTCACCGTGTTCTGATACAATGTTATCTGAAGAGAAACCTCCAGTAGCAGATTTAAGCTGCTCCAATCTGAATTCTTTAAAACTCGGCCACGATTTGCCTCCATTTTCTTTTTTTAACCCAAAGAGAGAGAAGAAGAATGATAAAACACAAATCAGACGACAAAAACCCTCAAAATCAAATACGATAACAAAGATGAAACCTTTGTTGTGAAAACAGAAGCAGACCGAGATCAGGAGATTCGAGAACTGAAGCGGATTTGAAGTGAGAAGGGAACAGGCAGAATGAGAACTTAGAGCAACGAGCTCCCATTTGAGAAGGTGATCAGAGAACAGAATCGAGAGAGTGGATTTTTTGAGAAATCGAAACTATACGAAAGCTGTCATTGTTTAGCACACCGAAAAGTTGAAGTCTTTATCGATTTCGAAATGGATACTGAGAGAAAGTCTCAAGCTTTCTTCTTCTTCTTCTCGGCGTTTTCAGACTTCTCTCTACGAAGAGAATTGTTTTTTTTCTTTTTTCTTTTTGTTCTTTTTCTAATTAATATTTAAATGTTTTTTATCCGAAAGTTGTTTTTTTCCACAAAACTTTGCGCCTCTGTCTTTTTAAAAGTTAAAAAAAAAATCTTTTGTTTCATTTATTTTGAATTTTTCAGAATTTCATTTTTTTTTTGTTTTTCGTTACGAAATGTTTTTTTTACTAGGGAATATAATTTTCCAAATATGTAGTGTTTTTTTATTAAACTTAAGCCAAATAAAAATTATAGACATGGATTTATAATAATAATATTATGAAAGAGTATAGTATATGCCCACATGAAAGAGATCAAATGAAATCATAGGGGTGAAAATTTCATAGTGAATCGCTTTTACTATTTAACCGTTGAAAGTAAAAAAGGCACAAAAAGCAAAAACACTTTTTATTCATGTTGAAACCGCGTGAACTCTCATCATTAGACCCATTTTTTGGCGATTGATTGACTATTTTTTTGGAGTATTATTATGAATTCATACCACTTTTTTAGTTATATTCCTTAAAGATTTTAACTAGGACCTAAACAATACTCGTAAAAGCGTATCTTAAGGTTGTTTTAGCCAATACTAAGGATGTACAAGACTATAACCATGAAACACTAATGGTTGACTCGACGTTATTTTCAAATTGAGTTTAGCACTAAATTTTTTTTACAATCTTCTCAAACCAGCAGAATGATCAAATCTTGGAGATGTATGATATGTATAAGAGGGCCCGGGAAAATATATAGCATGTGTCGGTGTTTGCATTCAAAACTACTATTTTTGTTTTTACGGTGTCTTTAAGACATCAAATCCCTTTGAATAGTTAACTTTCGTACTCGTTAACTTTGGTTCAATTATCAACAACTTACACTGATTCAAAAGTTGTCGTTTTTGGAGAAGAAATTATTTACAAAATTACAAATGGTTGATACACGTTATTTCCATTTCTGTAATATTTGGAAATGGTAATGATAAAAATATGACGTAGTTTAACAAAAATAAAATGTATATTTTAAAATTGTCTTGTTCTTGGCCTTTCTAGCTCAGCTGAGGAGATAGACAAATAATTGCTTGAGGACATAATAATATCTTCCTATAAATTAACTATGTAGTTAGAGGGACGTTATTACTGCATGTGTCTTGTGTGTGTTGGTAAAGCAGCCGTTACATTACTTTTCCACGTTGTTAAGTACTACTACTATTCGATTTGTCAAAACATTAATTAAACAAAGGTTAAATAAAATTAAGAACTTCATAAAAACACACCATACCAAGACAGTTGGTACAATGATAATGTCTTTGTCTTTCTGCATTTGAATGAATGATTTTACTACCCATATATATGACACTGAAGGACCCTCTTTTTGTCATAATCACTCAAATACTACAACAATACTACACACAAAAAAAAAATTGAAGAAAGAAAAAGTTTTTTGCCAGCCAAATTAAAGGTGCATCATCATGACTGCATGAAAAAGAAATGAAATTACTCGTTCCTTTGTGAAACATTGAAACAATTAATGTTCATTATCATTCCGTTCATACCAACCATATATGATCATATGTGTGCATCTCTATGTCAGTGGTGTTCCTATCTTTTGCAGCTTCTAAGCGAATAAAAGATTAGCCAATTGTCAGACGCCAAATAATCTTTGAGAATGTGACACCGAATCCTAAGAAACAATATCTGGTCATCTCCATTAAAGTATCTTAACATAAATTTCTTAGAGTAGAGAAAGAAAAATTATTAATATAAAATTGTTTGAGTTTCTTAAATATGATTTAAAGTTTCTTAGATAAGAGGTTTTAGAAATTTTGGAGAGNTTGCTTGAGGACATAATAATATCTTCCTATAAATTAACTATGTAGTTAGAGGGACGTTATTACTGCATGTGTCTTGTGTGTGTTGGTAAAGCAGCCGTTACATTACTTTTCCACGTTGTTAAGTACTACTACTATTCGATTTGTCAAAACATTAATTAAACAAAGGTTAAATAAAATTAAGAACTTCATAAAAACACACCATACCAAGACAGTTGGTACAATGATAATGTCTTTGTCTTTCTGCATTTGAATGAATGATTTTACTACCCATATATATGACACTGAAGGACCCTCTTTTTGTCATAATCACTCAAATACTACAACAATACTACACACAAAAAAAAAATTGAAGAAAGAAAAAGTTTTTTGCCAGCCAAATTAAAGGTGCATCATCATGACTGCATGAAAAAGAAATGAAATTACTCGTTCCTTTGTGAAACATTGAAACAATTAATGTTCATTATCATTCCGTTCATACCAACCATATATGATCATATGTGTGCATCTCTATGTCAGTGGTGTTCCTATCTTTTGCAGCTTCTAAGCGAATAAAAGATTAGCCAATTGTCAGACGCCAAATAATCTTTGAGAATGTGACACCGAATCCTAAGAAACAATATCTGGTCATCTCCATTAAAGTATCTTAACATAAATTTCTTAGAGTAGAGAAAGAAAAATTATTAATATAAAATTGTTTGAGTTTCTTAAATATGATTTAAAGTTTCTTAGATAAGAGGTTTTAGAAATTTTGGAGAGAATTATTACACTATCTAAGAAACTCATCAAATTAAATAATAATAATAGGATAATTTTCATTGTAAGAAACTTATATTAAAATCCATTGATGGAGAATCCTTCCACAAAAGAAGCAAAATAAAAGGAAGACAACATCGACTTTATCAAATATTTGCATTCAAGGCAGTGGGTCCAAAATATTATTCGATCGGGTAGGGCACTGAAAAAAAAAAACTGCTGATACTTTAGTATTCTATAACCTTCCTTAATAAATCCATTATCAAAAACATATGAGCATCTCTAAACACAAAGTGATATTTTGGACCATCAATTACCATGTTCTATCTTTTCCTATATATTATTCAATTAGCATGTTCTATGAAGTTGACACCCATATAAATATTGTATTAAACACCTGTTACAGCTTCATTAACCGACTCTAACGTAACGGGAAATATAGTAAATTGAAACGGTTATAGGCTTATAGAAGTTTGGCATATAAATATTGTATTAAACACCGGTTACAGCTTCATTAACCGACTCTAACGTAACGGGAAATATAGTAAATTGAAACGGTTATAGTCTTATAGAAGTCATTCCAAATATCCAAGAATGAATACAATATTGTTCGTTGGAAGTTTTGGGACTATCTAGCTAAATTGTTTTTAGTATGAGCACCGAAAAATTGTGAAAGAGAAAAACNTGGTGTTCCTATCTTTTGCAGCTTCTAAGCGAATAAAAGATTAGCCAATTGTCAGACGCCAAATAATCTTTGAGAATGTGACACCGAATCCTAAGAAACAATATCTGGTCATCTCCATTAAAGTATCTTAACATAAATTTCTTAGAGTAGAGAAAGAAAAATTATTAATATAAAATTGTTTGAGTTTCTTAAATATGATTTAAAGTTTCTTAGATAAGAGGTTTTAGAAATTTTGGAGAGAATTATTACACTATCTAAGAAACTCATCAAATTAAATAATAATAATAGGATAATTTTCATTGTAAGAAACTTATATTAAAATCCATTGATGGAGAATCCTTCCACAAAAGAAGCAAAATAAAAGGAAGACAACATCGACTTTATCAAATATTTGCATTCAAGGCAGTGGGTCCAAAATATTATTCGATCGGGTAGGGCACTGAAAAAAAAAAACTGCTGATACTTTAGTATTCTATAACCTTCCTTAATAAATCCATTATCAAAAACATATGAGCATCTCTAAACACAAAGTGATATTTTGGACCATCAATTACCATGTTCTATCTTTTCCTATATATTATTCAATTAGCATGTTCTATGAAGTTGACACCCATATAAATATTGTATTAAACACCTGTTACAGCTTCATTAACCGACTCTAACGTAACGGGAAATATAGTAAATTGAAACGGTTATAGGCTTATAGAAGTTTGGCATATAAATATTGTATTAAACACCGGTTACAGCTTCATTAACCGACTCTAACGTAACGGGAAATATAGTAAATTGAAACGGTTATAGTCTTATAGAAGTCATTCCAAATATCCAAGAATGAATACAATATTGTTCGTTGGAAGTTTTGGGACTATCTAGCTAAATTGTTTTTAGTATGAGCACCGAAAAATTGTGAAAGAGAAAAACAAAGAGACAGAGAGGGTGACAAAGTTAAGTGTCGTGAGAAGAAGATGTAAAACATGTGAGCCCACATGGGATGTGCCTTTGACCACATTCCTTACCGACATACGCCACGTTCCTCTCTTCCCTTTAGCTCTCTATCACATTTCCCATATACTTCACCCCTCAAATGTTTCTGTTTGTTTAAACTTCACCCCCAACTATATTATTCTCCACTTCCATGAACAAAAAATTATATATGATTGCTATCTAAAACTTATTTGGTAGACGGCTCTAAATCGCATCAAGATTCAAGAGAGTTGCAAAATAGCGATAGAATGTTTCATAACTATAGACAACACAACAAAAAACTGTCCCAAATTCTAATTAGATAGTAGGTATAGTCATCGTCCCAAATAGGCAGCTGGTTGTACATCTAAGTAAACGTTGATGAAAGCTAAAATGGCTACATTGGTGTTTTTGGTTATATTTTCATCATTTATCAAAAGTGTAAGATCCCTAACAAACATCAGATTACTTGACAAGCAAGGAACTGGGAATATACAAACTGCATCGTGTTCTCCCCTGGATCAATAGTCATATCATCAAATTTACCAATGATCAACAGCCCGAAAACTGAGCTCTCATGCGCCATTGGTATTGTTATCAGTGTGCCCTCCACTGCTATCTTTGCCATTCACTTGAGCCCTTGGTCTCTGAAAGACCAAATGGGTCAATTTATACATATTTATTGGGTTTTCAACCAGATTTTGAAAAAAACTAAGTCAGATGTGTACCCAATCTGCTGGATCAACACTGTTCCCATTCAAGAGTTTGGGATTCTCTTCTTTGGTTCTGTCTTTCGAGATGACAGGGAGCAACACCATTGTTCGATCAGGCAATTCTATTTTGAGAAACCAAAAATCAAATGAGATATATTTGTGGGTTTCTGCAAACTAATTTCTCAAGTAAGAAAGGAAATCAGACCTGGTAATTTGTTGTCAAGGAAGAACACAACCAAGTTCACAGTATACCACGCAACAACCACATCGACTGTGTAATGTTTACGGGACGCAATAATCAAGAGGCTTTGCAAAATGGCAATGACCCAACCTAACAGCTTTATGAACCTGAGCGGACATTTACAAGATATTATAGAGATGATACTTACGTTATTGTTTTATGACATGTCTAGAGAAACTTTGTACCTTTTAGAACCGTATTTCTGGTAAGTGCGGACAAAGACTAGTGTGAATATCATGTGCGATGAGAAAATCAGGTCTCCACATCCGTATATCACCCCACGAGGAACTGATATGATCAGCGTATTACTAAATAAGAAGAAAACATACATAAAAAGATGTGTTGAAGGAAGAGGAAAATGCTGAAAACTCACAGTTAAGCAAGAGGACCTCAAGAACGTTGTGTGGCTTTGGCAACCTGGCAAGCTCAGAACCCTGTATGTAACACAAGAAACACATGAATGTGAAATTATAAATTAGGGCCCCAGTCGTGGTATAGATCTCTATTTAGTTTTTACCTCTCGACAGTGATAGTTAGGGCCAGGAAGCTGAGTCGAATAGAATGTTATGACACGGAGAAACTGACAAGCCTGTTAATGGAAAGAATTGGCAAAAGACTTCTATGAGGTAAACCTTTGAATTGCATTTATTTACTTAGCTAAAGGTAAAGGGTACTTACAACTAAGAAGGCGAGAACCCTGCACCATATCAACACAGTGTATATCTTCTTGCTTTTCACAATGAAAGGATGGAAAGTCCACTGCAAGGCGAAAACAA
This sequence comes from Camelina sativa, assembly GCF_000633955.1. Lineage (NCBI taxonomy): Eukaryota > Viridiplantae > Streptophyta > Magnoliopsida > Brassicales > Brassicaceae > Camelina > Camelina sativa. The sequence continues at coordinate 16,003,192 of NC_025690.1, read as the reverse complement.
ACCATTCATATAACGGCTGCTTAGTCAGAACAGAACCAGAGATGAATCTTTTGTATCTTGAGGAAACTCACCAGGAAAAATGAAACAAATACACAAGTGAAGACAGTTTCACTAATGTAGCCTTTATCTTGACCAAGCTCCTAAAAACACAAAAAGCCAACATATGACATTTGCTCTGAAGAATAAAGGGATCAACCAAACGAGCTGAAGTAATGGAGACAAACCGGAAGAACAAAGAAGCCGGAATCTTGAAGCGTTGGTCCTGGCCGGTGAATATAATGAACTCCCCTAGCAGCTAAACCATGAATATACTGCACAAAACAGATGCATTCAAATTAATGTCACCAAATTAAACCTGATTTGAAAAAGAGGGTAATTTCAAGTCTTGTTCTTTAATTTCTCCTAAGGCCTAAAGTTACTATAGGTATAACACAAACCATGATTGTAACCCCTTCTTCTACTCTTAAGAGCAAAAAAGGTGTCGAAATCAAATTGTATACGAAGCTCAATTACAGGTTGAAGGTATCAGAAAAAGGTGAAAGTAAAAGATAGGAAACCTGACAGAGAAGACCAGCAAGAAGATATTTCCAATTCTCAGCAAGGAGACCAATCTCTGTCGTGATTTCCGAACACAATCTCTTCCATAGCTACAGAACAAAGAGCCTAGTTACTATGAACCAGAGACAAATTACTCAACAGAGAAAGCAGAATGAGAAGAAAAAAGACGAACCTTGGAAGCTTCGCGGCGAATGTAAAGGTTCATTATAACGTTTTTTGTTGCTTACACACTTTCACTTCCTTATTACTACTTCAGACCCCAACAGTTCGTGTCAACATCATCAAACCAAACCAAAACACCCAACCAAATTTTGAAATATTTTTACCACCTAATCTCAAATTTTATCTATCTGATCGGAAAAAAAAATCCGAGGTTCGTGAATCCAAGTCGGGACAGACGCCGGTGAATCAACGATTGATTGAAGATCGGAAAAAAGGTTGAAACGAGAACGACGGCGAAACCAAAACTTGAAGAGATCAAAAGACGAGAGTGAAAGAATCTAAGAACAAAATAAGATTTTTCCTTAGACGACGATGATAACCCAAAAAGAAGGAAAAAAAAAAAAAGCCCTAAAAACAAAAATTTCTCCGTTGCCCCCAAAAATCTCTGATACAAGGCAAAATCAGCGTTTTAACCTTTTAAGCATCGTTTGGTGTGTACGATAAAACGCAAGTTCAACACGGACTAAACGGTTGAAACTTTTTTTTAAATCCCAATAAACATTAGTGGCGACTTTTATTAGTTTCAGGAAATCTCTTTTATTATTTAACCCTGAGTGGTTGTGGGTGGAATTGTTATCATTTATTTCATGTATCGTTAATTTACCCTCTCATTAATTAAGTAATCATATGATTTGAATGTCAAAGGAAACAAATAGCAATCAGTGAAGGAGGAATGTAAGAGAATCGATTAGTGGTACAAATATCAATTTTATATTCTCTTGAGTGAGTCTAAAGTAATAAACCCTTTGATATGAGATGTAAGTACCGTTGGTTGCCTTCATAGCTTAGCTCTCTCATGTAAATTTAGCATTCACAAACTGGAATATCAAAATCCCTATCAGAACAACACCGAGCTGCATTCCGATTTGTAGCATCACGTTCTTCAGAAAAGGCCACCCTTTCTTCTTCCTTTCCGTGCTCACCGTTGTCGTTCCTTCTTCTTCCTGTATTTCGTCTTCATCAATATCCTTTGTCTCATCTACTTCTTCTATAGTTTTAGACTCCTCTCTTATTTCTGTACCCACTTCGGTTATCTCCCCCGGTTTCTTGTCGAATAATCCTTTGAACTGCTTTCTAGCTTTGTTTTCCGCTTCCTGTGAGATCGAACGAAACAACTCAGAGATATCTTCTTTTATTTAAGTATCGAAATTGGCAGAATATGCACAAAACATAAGTAGCCTTAATGAACTCGACTGGGGTGGACATTTGGTTGAAATGGTTATCAAACACTGACCTGTTCCTTCTGCTTCAATTTCAACAGAGCAGCTGTGGCATCAGCTTCCGATGATTTGTCCACTTTGATCATCTAAAACACACAGACACATAAGTCATGTTAGTAAGCAGATTACCAAATCTATGGATTGGAATATGATAAGCAGTTTTAATATAATATACCATATTAAAGTCATTTCTAGCGTCATCATACTCTCCACCTGCAATGTAAGCCATTCCGCGGCGGTAGAGACCTTTCACATGGCCTGGCTTTGCTTCTAAGACCTGTTTGGAAATTGGAGTACACTCAGACTCTGATTTAAGAATAAAGCCTTTAAGAGATTCTGTTTATCTGAAGGTTACCTTATTGCACGTCTCTATAGACTTCCTCCACTCTCCCAATTTAAGCAAACATGCCGCAACATTCAGATGTAACATATTCTTCAAAAATCAGAGAGAAAGGATACAAGAGCTAGTTAATACTTAAAACGATAATCTTATAAACTCTAGACATATATATAACTAAAAACGTTATGAGAAGATGAAACTCACCCTTGTGTCACCAAATATTTTTCCTTCATCGTCATCTTGCGGGTTTACATGATTAAATTCCCTGAGTACCTGGTTTGTTTCTGGGTCACCTCTCAGACATGATGAAACAAAAGGCTAGTTCTGGGATTGGTTAGAGCTTTGGATTATATACCTTTTCGTACTTTGCTTTTGCGAGCTCAAATTTTCCTTCTTTGAAAAGCCTATTACCCTGAAAGTTCATAGTTTAATCAAAATTAGCTAAAAGAAAATTCTGTAATGGTCTCGGTCATATTTTATATGGTAGCAGATTATTTGCTCCATACCGTGCTTCTGATCTTTTCTGCCTCGTCCATGATGCTTTGGAAGTTCAAACCAGTCCAGTCCTGTGACAAGGAAACTGAATTCATAAGAAATGGAAGCTGTTTACAATTTCAATGGTATGCATCAACACTAGACCAACTTACTCTTGGCGTTTCAAAACCAAGAAGCTCAATCTCCCACTGAACATGTGCACCTTCAGGAACGCCAGGTGGTCTATCAGGAGAGAAAACAGTCAATTATTTCTCCATTAAGAGTTTATATGCTATCATGTATTCATGTTCAGTGTGATCTGTACAGTTAAGAGTATGACCTTGGAAACTTGTCATATGCATAATCAGGGGGGCATGTAACAAGAGCAATCTCCCCAGGTAGCATCAAACGAGTACACATCTCAAATCCCTCAGGGACCTGCAAATATGACAGAATAATCTTAACCATGCCTGGATATAAATTTTAACTGAATCGTGTAAAGTTGTGTAAATAACTTGACTAGGTTTTTCTATAAATGTGGAATTGACTGACCAATCCTTCTCCAGAACTGAACTCCAACGGCTGATCATTATTGTCAATCTTGCTATCATAGAAGACAGACTTCTCTTCATTGAGAAGCATGCCCTTGTAGTGAACGCTTAACCGGCTGTCTTGGAGTGGACAATCCATGGGAAACTCACCTAATAAGTTGGTGAAACGTAGCAGATCAGAATATTCTAGCGAATAAACTAAATATAGAGAAAACATGAACTGGATTCTAGCATATCCCCCAGCAAGATGTATAAGAATAAGACCAGCACCATGTTGAAATGGATAAGAAAACACTTACAAATAAAGTGTGAAACATACCTCTTCCATCTTGAATTCGACGTTTTATGAGACGTCCATCTCCAAGCATGTCACGCACCTTCAAAGCGCGAACTTGAATGTCAATCGCTCAGTCTCCCAATTCTTAAATGCGCAAAATACTATATAAGCAAATTGGATTATATAAGCTTTGTCTTTTTTATACCTGAATGAAATGGACCAGTTCAACCTCAAAATGAACTTCTTCAAGGTCTTGATCGATATGCATCAAAGGAGAGTCAGTCAGGTACTGCTTGCGAACATATATAACTGCCTTCTCCTTCCGAGCCATAGTTCCCATTCCAATTTCAAGACCTTTAGGCACCTGCCTAATTGACAAGCGATATTCAGCAATGTATTCCGCTGGACCGGATATGTATGGACAGAGAATACAAAGCTAAAAACATGCCCTGTAAACTTAACAATCACCTCAGATTTTCCAAACGTGAAGAAATAAGGTTCTTCTGTGTGAGAGAAGATCACTTGTCCGTCACCGGATTTAGCAGATATCCTAATATACACCACAAAGATGCAATAAAAGTCAATCTACGTTTCAGCTCATAACGGAAAACAAGGTTAAATGATATTTTGATCCAAAATGCTGGAATGATCAAGAATTAAATTACCTGGCTTTTACTTCATAAGGTTCTCTTGGAGATTCCCATCCCTCACCTTCATTTAGAATCTTTCATATAAAAGAAAAGCAATGCTTGAGCCATCAGAAAGAACAAGAGAAATTTGTATAATATCATTCAACCTCTGCTTATTCTTCCTTACACTACCCTTTCCCAAGCCACCAAACAGATACATCATCCCCGACCCAATTTACGTCTACAAATATGGAAAATCAGGTCCTACCTTCTTGACGACCCCCAGATCTTCACTTGCAATCTGAACATTAACACAGGAAAGGAAAGCTTAAGTCAAATCAGATGAAATGCAAGTTTTCAAAGTCTTTTGGCTAAGTAAAGCACTGTTATCTTGGTTTGTGATGAGATCTTGCCTTGGCTTTAAAAAAATCCAACAATTCAGTCTCAAAATGAAGCTCATCATCTTCTGGAAAATTCCCTGGAGCTGAGACTGGACAATCCTTCTCTGCATAATGCATTTCAGGTTTCATCTTGAACTGAAACAAAAACACAAAAAGGTATAAAGACTTCTTCAGCTGTGAAGAATCGAGAAAGTTATCTGAAATAGCTATGAAGAATTTGGCGCATCAACTCATTAAATTTAAGGTGAATCAACTAAATAAGCTAAACCATATTCAGAAATCAAACTACGAAGCCAACATCCGTATAAAGAGTCACATCTTTGAAATATACAAAAAAATGGTAAAGCAGTATAAACGTTATATTTGAGTTTACCATAGCAATTTCACCCTTGTGCATAGTGGGAATTCCTTCGAGCAATCCAAGGATCATTTTGCTCTTCCCCAAAACATCTCTTATAGGTACACCTCTCCCTGATGGAACAAACATCAAACAACGCATTAGATGATGTCCCTAACATAAAAAAAAAAAGCTCAAAGCAACTCCCTACTGAGAAATGTTTCGTCAGTCTCACCTCCACATTCTGACCTCGTCGATTCCACTACTACACCATCCAATGTCCGTACAGTGCAATGATAGATAACCTGACGAAAAACACACACATAACCATCAAAACTTTACCACTCTCTTTTAGTCTCTGTCTCACGACAAGCAAAATGATAACCTGATCACCATCAACAGGGCTCGAATCACCTCCTCCAGGTCTAACCACTGCTTTTAACAAGCTCCCTGGAACAATGTTCTTCCTCCTATTCCACAGATACAACTCTCAAAAGTTATTAATGATCGATTCACTTAACTCCCAGCAAAAGATAAAATTCAACTGATTCAAACATAGATTCCACAAGTAGATAGAACCTCTTATCGTCTTCCGTTTCGGATTTCTTCTTCTTCGGCAAGTTATTCTGCTCCGTCTGATCTCCCACCGCCATCGCCGATCAATCCCAGATTTCCGAGAAGATCTCGAATTAGGATTTTGAAGAACGCAAACCCCAGGGTGGAATCGAAGCGACGAAGCGACGAAGCAAAAGCACCAAAGCTCTCCCTAAACCTTCCTCTCTTGATAGACACTGGGTAGCTCAACCAACAACAACACTGGGTAAAATTAATTATTCCACCACTTGACTCTGATACATGTTTAGGATTAGATTTAATTTTCTTTTTTGAAGTCTTCTATTTGACTTTTGACTAGTTTAGCGGGCTTTTATATTGAACGGGCCTCTAATTGTGTAACAGCCCATGTTATTTATATACTCCTTTACATAATTCTATAATTTTTATTTTATTTTAACCTTAAAATTTGCAAATGGTTACAGTTAATTTGTTATGTGAAAAAAAAAAAATCAGTTGCACTGGTACGTTGGCTTAACAAGGCTAGTTGTGAGCTTCACTTTCTTTAACAATTTGATGTAATTTAAATTTACCCCCTATTATTGATGTAGGAAATCGACAATATAAATAGAATGAATTTTAATGGGGATAAATCGGAATTGGTCCTTTTATTAACGTAGAATTGAAGAGAGAGTTTACAGAAAATGACAACCAAGAAGCTAAGCGCATTTAATACAAATATAATTGTTTTTCTCTCTCTAATTGCCCAAAAAGTAGATGTCACAATGACATCTGATATATATAGTGGGCCAGTGACTTAAGATTTCTTCTGTCTCTCTGTAAAATGACAATTTTGCTCCTGCATCCAAATGGGCCAGATCCAAAACTTCCTAAGATTTTCTGTTTGGACTTCTGTAAATGTTGGGGGCAAAACCTATATCCAACACCTAAAAGGTAACTATATATCGGATCCAAACCACTCAAATGATAATGTACATGTACACTTCAATTAAATATTGGAGTTAAAAGATCTTTGATCTAAAATTTGTATGACACAACAGATGAAACGAAAATTTGGTGATGGGTTGGTGGTTGTTAGTTTAGCAAATATGTTGGACTATTGAAAATTTCTACATGTGAGAACAGAACACCCATTTACTCAATTCTTTTTTTCCTTTAATTTTGTTTTTCTTTCTAGACATTCCAAAATCCAAAACAGAAAAGGAAAAATATTGACCGACCAAAGAAAATCCAAAAAACGAACAAGAATTGATTCGTATTTATAGACAGATAGGTGCAAATAGGTCAACATGTTTTAATAAGAGATGGTCTCCAAAGGAAAACAAACACATATAGTGACAGAAGAGAGGAGGAGAAGTAGATGGAGTTGCATTTTAGAGCTAGTAGTATATTACTAGTTTGGAAGCTAATTAATTCTCTTAAACATAAAGTTAATTAACCATTAATATGTATACGATTATGTACTAATGTTTTAACAAATCAAGCATCGTAACTTTCATTTAAAACTGGCATTAACCAAAGTACTAGTACGACATGTTTTTTCCATTTTCCCATTTATTGCCCATCTCTCTAGTCATATTATCTTTTTACGCGATTCCTCAGTGGAACACAAATAATATAAAAGTAAAAAATGAATACTTACAAGATTGTAAACCCTAAAATCAAAATATAAAAACAGAGACCAGCATGTATGTATGTGTATGCATCAGTTATTTTTCTTCTAAAATAATGTGAAAGTTAAAGAAGAAGAGGAAAGTAGAATAAATGCGCGCGGAGTCATGTGAGAATGTAAGTGGTCTTCAATAATGTTGTTATCCGAAGAAATTACAATAATTAAAGAACGCAACGAACGGCGTGAAGCAGTCAAAGCACAGAACACCAAATTTATCAACATGTGCATCCCATTAACATACATGGTTCACACAATTACGAACGGTCCTGGTGAACATAAAACAGGACTTGATGATTTTGTACTAGTCGTTTTGAAAAAGAAAAAAAAAAACTCACCGAGAAAACCAAGACAACTAAAAATAGCTGCCATTACTCAAATGTCGACACTAGAAAATTGTCAAATATTGTAAATCTTAGCTAACGACAATAATAACAAATGGCTTAGGACAAAGTCTGCACGTAGCACCACAACAAAGAAGAAGAGCACCATTTTCAGCATTTTAATCAAATCCCACTTCTTTAACTGCTCTTGTGTACAGAGGCGGATCTACTTGAGAGGGTAGTAGGGCACGTGCCATACACAGATTAGATAAATTTAATAAATTTCTTAATCAAATAATATGTTTCTAGCTTAGTTGGTAGAAGGTGCCTCATGTTACACCAAGGATTCAAGGTTCGATGCCCCTAAAATGCCTCATTTTTGATAATTTTGTTAATGAAATAATTGTTATTTATATATTGTGCCTCATGTAAAAATAGGTCCTGGATCCGCCATTGCTTGTGTATTAATTACTCAGCTTGAAAAGAATAGTACATCGATACTTAGGAGTGTATTACTTAATGGGTTGCCTAATTCCTTAACAGTTTTTTTTTTGTTTCCATCTAATTAAAAAAAACCCTTTCGTGTTGTTTCTTTTGCCTTAATCTATGATTTTGAATCCTTTTTGTTGCTATTAACAAGGCTAGCTAGGCGAGTATAACGAGAAGTCGAGAACAAAATATTTAGGTTTTTGGCATCATAAAAAAGTTACTTATCTTTATGTTTTATCTGTGGTAATTACTTCTGTGTCAGTAGTGTGTCTCTATTTTTTTGGTCATCTAAGTTTATATTATTCCATCAATGGAACCGAGAACATTACAAGAGCTACCAGATACTAACAGAATCTGATCAGTAAAATTAGCCTAACCTAGCACACCCTCCACAACCACACGGAAAGGTCTATTCAAAAGATGAGCTCTTTAAAGCTGAGCTACAACCAAAGGACCACCAATGGTGTACTTGTGTGTCAGCACTCAGCAGTAGTGTCTCAATGGTGGTGTATTTTTTTTCTTCTTCTTAAGAACATAACTTTATAGTTTATAGTAGACTATTAGTTGATCAAGGTAAGTACTAGTAATATTAAAAAAATATATATATATATATATGGTACTATTATTATACTAGTGTAAGAACACTGTTAATTATTAAGACTGTTTGTGGGCTATTGTTACTTGCTTGTGAGAACTTCTTCTCCAAAATTAGAGATTTTAAGATATTCATCAATCATCAAAAGTAAGCTGTGAGTGTTCCCTTTATTTTACTTTGTAGAAAACGTCACCTTAGTAAGATATGATTTAGCTTGCATAAGATTTTAGACAATGAGAGATATGATTGAATTAGCAGATTCCAATATTAAGCATCTAATGGAAAACAGAATTAGTGTATATATAACAATCTTTTTATTTTACTAATACTTGTCCATTGCTTTATTAAGAGTTGAGTTGAGAGAACAAAAGAGAAAGAGAGAAAGAGGAAGGGTGAGTAGGACTAAAGCAACAGCCCGGTGACAACTAACAACATTTAATTTCCAAAAGAAAACCAAAAAACAAAAAAAAAAAACAAAGGTCTACTCTGTCTCTCTCGCAATGCTCTGTTCTTCAACTATCAGCCATCAATGGTGGTTAAACGATCCAAAACCTCGTCACTTCACCTTCTCTATCCTTTCTTTTATTTCTTCTTCTTCCAAATCTTCCACTATCTATATATGAAAACCCTACTCCACTATTTGACTACCTGTCATCAACTCCTAATCTTCTTATTTCTTTGTTTCTTCCAAACCCATTAAAGTCTTCACCCTAAACACACCCAAAAGTCACGTAAACCAAATCGATCAATAAGCCCATTCCGATGGTAACCGAGGCTCGTTCACTGGCTGCTCCGCCCTAACACCACCGTGCAGCTGGCTCGAGAACCCACCATTGTTGCTCCTCTGTCTCCACGACACATCTGCATGATTAATTAACAAGAAATTAAACCAATTGGATTATAAAATTGACTGCTTAAAATAAGTTAAATAAGCACTCGAGGTCGAGATTTTGTATTACCGTTGAGATTTCCAGAAGATGACCGGACTGGTTCGCCTACGTTCAGATTCAGGACATGAGCTAGTCTAGCCGGAACCAAAACAGTCGATAGAGCTAAACACAAAAGTAACAACCATTTTCTCATCAGAAACCAACGAAACGTTTGGATAACCAAAAATGACATTTGGAAAAAAGTATGCTTTTTTTTTGGAACTTACTGGGCTTATCGTCACGAGTCTCAGCTCTCCTTGAAGAAGAGTGGTCAACGCTACGGGGTAAGAAGACTCCGGTTCCGGTTGAGCCACGCTTTCCGGTTTGATCTCCGATGAATACAGCTCTCATAACATCACGCCTCGGAAGCTGATAATTAGACCATGCAGAAGACGACAAATCCACTGGACCACCAACATTTTTGTTACCATTATTATTAAGTCTTACTCCTCTGCTCTGATGCACCAATGGGCGATGATGATGATGATGTTTCATCAGCTGTTGCTGCTTTAGCTGCTGATACTGCACAAGAAGACAAACGAGAAAAACAAACCAATCAGGCACAATCGCACACACACAACAACAAAAGATTCAGAAAAAAATCAAATCTTTAGAGAGTTATCGATAATGATTCATTACTTGGATAGCTTGTAGCTTCTGGTATGGGAGAGATTGACGGTGGCTGTAGAAACCGGTACCGTTGCTAGGGTTGTTTTTGACGGTGGTGGCGGAGGCAGAGGAGGAAAGTTTTGTGGGAGGAGCGAGAAGTCCTCTGCCACTAGTCTGGTAGTGTTCGTCGATGATACTCATCCTGGCTACTTCCTCCGCCGCGGCACAGTGCAGATCCCATGAAGAAACTCGAGAGTTGCAATTCTGGTTCGATCTCTGAGTCCGGCAACAGCAGTCGGTTCCGGCGACACACAGAGGCGAACGATTCATACCCAAAGCCTGACGAACCATACAAAAAAAAAACAGTTAAAAACCATATGCAAACAGAAAGACGATTGAGAACGGTTTAAGGTCCAAATCGAAGTACCTTGGTGTTGTTACCGGCGGGAAAAGAGTGATCACCGCAAAATCCACCGGAGAAATCATCTTCCAGAGATGACTGAACCATCTGCCGAGTCAATCCGGCTAAGAACTTCTCATCGTCACCTTCCTTACCCATAGACCATGCGTTATTAGGCTTAACGGTAGAGCGAAAAGCCCCAAATCCAAGACGCGGCCCGTAAGAGAAGGAGTCATCGAGATCGAGTCCTCCACCAGCGTTGTTCTCTTTAGCAACGAGAAAATCGTCGTCAGTAAGAAACTCAGTCGGAAGCCAAAACTCAGCATCCTCGGTTACGCTACAAGGTTCCATAGCTTTTTCTTTTTTCTTGTTTTTGTTTTTGTTTAACTGATTTAGTTTTTACGGAGAGCGAAGAAGAGTTTATAAAAAAAAGAAACGGAGAAAGGAGGAGGTTGCTGCTTGTTTAAGTATCAATAATGAGAGAAATCTCAAGGGACCCAGTCTCAGGCGAAAAAAAAAAAAAAAAAAAAAAAAACTTAGAAGACGAGGGAAAGAGACTGTGGGGTATTTGTAGAAGGAAGAAGAAGACGTAGTGGTGGATGTGGTGGTGGGGCAGAAGGTTTCTTCTTGAATCGACGCGCCTACGGTTTATAAGTGGAGATCACGCGCCTTTGGTACAGCGTAACGAGAGGGGTGGAAGGAAGAGTGAGAGAGTGGGTCCAACAAAACTACTGCAAGGCTACTGCTACTACTAACTTCTTCTTCGGAATATCTGTAAAGCGAGTTGACTAAACCACGTGATTTCGGGTTATAACCGTCATTGGCATAGCACGTGCCTTTCTTTTGTATCTTTTTTTTTTTTTTACTTAATTACCCTTTACAACTTGAGTGATGAGGAGAGGTCTAGATTCAAACTATCGAATGTGAAAACGTGAATTAGTCGTTTTTTCACTCGTTGTATAAAATCCTGTTTAAGGATGTTTTCTTTTCTAATCAAGGTAGATTATAGAAAAGTCGCGTCTCTCGTTTTATGTACATGGAAAATTATTAATTATTATTAGTAGTGATTTTAAATGATGAATCAAAAACTGAATTAATGGAAATGATTAGCCGTAGATTGAGACAGGGGTATTATCGTAAAAGTAAGTAAGGATATGGTGTGACAACACCAACCTAACACAAACCGTCGTGGAAAGCGCGTTTCTTTAGGTTTTTAATGAGGGATAGTACTTTCTTTCTCGAGACGAATCAAAATGACGGTTTTACCCATTTGTAAGTTCAACATAAATTCCTTTGGGTTTTTAATAACGGTGCCGCCGAAACAACCGAAAAAAAAATATATTTTTAACTGCACTGCACAATGGTGTGACGTGACAAATAAACGTGGCGTGATTTGATTAGTTGGGTGTCGCAAGGTTAGACATTTGGCCCATCTATGATCCACTTGGCAAAAGAGGGGGGTAACGAGATCTCATTCTTCGCGTACAAGTTATCTCTCTCCCATCTCCCACTAATTTTTAATTAAAAAGCTAACTGGTAGTATAATTGATTATGGTTTTCTTATCAAATAAAATTTCGTGAAATTAATAACGGCGATTATGTAAACGGTGACAGATCTAAGTTTTAGTCAACCTCTAAATTGGATAAACATGAGATGTCACTTTTTTTTTTGGTTCTAAAGATGTCACAAGATTCTTTTTTGGAATAGTAGATGTCACAAGATTGAGAGAGGAAATATGTTAATTATGATTTATTCCTATGTTTATCTAGTTTGATGGTATGAATTAGTACATAATAATAGAGGTTTACGTTTTTAGATCTAATTCCTTATTATTATCATTTTTATCAGTTTATGTAAAATAGAGTTCTAATTCCTTTTACCACTTCCCTTAAAAACATCAATTTTTATTAAGCACGTTTGTCTCCTACTCTCTCTACCTATACAGTTTCTCTCAAGTCCCTTCGTTATGTGGGTTTAGCTTCGTATGGTTATAATTTGGCATAGTGTATGTGTGATAAACAAAGAAAAGGTGCTTAGTGGCTTAAAATTCTTCATTCCTAAATTACTTAAAGCTTTAAGGTAGATGATGCGTTGGACTATGCTGACGCGGAAATGAATCTTAATTACTATCATTGGTCTCAACAAGCTTTCCGAAATCAAAGAACACATTTCCAAAAAAAAGTAAAGTGAAAGCACAAAGAGAGAGACCTTGGATCTTAGTTGTCCCTAAATACTAACAATTTATCTTTTGTTTTCTTCCGCCGAAAGACAAAACGAAGTTATTACAACATCGTTTTCTACTTCTTTGACTTATCACGATTAGCAACTATTTATACCAACCAACTCAAACAATATTCTTATTATTGACCATGCTTTTAACTAGTGTGAAGACGACTCCCACTCCATTATCGTAGGTTGTAGGAGCCTTAAACCATAAAATTAAAAGGTTCTTAAGAACTTCGTTTTGTGTTACGGTCAATTCGTTTTCCGTAACTTTAATAAAACAAAGTTATACAATATACACCGTTATGTGTGACCTAAAACCTAGAAAAGATGCACATATAATTGCTGATTGATATTTATTCCCCGGGCCATAAAACGTGCATGACATGCTTTCCTGTCTTATGTATGTTAACAATATTTACTAATAAAGTCGAAGAGGCCGTCGATCCCAAAGATATTTTAAAAAAAAAAACATACAAATCCACATTTGATTCAGCAAATTAGTGACTTGCCGCCTTGCCGGTTCTGGCTAAATTATATTGCTTCCAAAATTTTATCATAAAGTGATTGAACATTATTATTATTAATGGCTCTTGTTGGTGACGAGCAGTCTTGTAGTTGTATGTTAGGTATTGTGTTTTAGGGGTTATGCGTTCCAACTCAAAACGAGGAGTAGATATCGATTTGATGATTCATATCTTTTGAATATGCTAAATATTAGGTGATTATGCTAAGACTCATCAAACTACCTACATTCTAAGTAATTACTATTAGATGTGAACATCAAAAAGACAAGCGTCGTAATTGTTTTTTTTATTTATAAATATAACTTAATTACTCTCTCTCTAGCAGGCTTAATTAGGAACTTTTTTGCCAATTACAGTATGATCATGAGACAATTTAAAAGATGTTGGGAAAAACATTTATTTCCTAAAGAACATGTCAACATGAGAATTTTAGTTCATAAATAATATACAAAACAGCATCGCGAAGAAGAATATAAATACGATTTGATGTTATTTGACATCAGAGAATTAAAGCCACATCACATGGACAACACGAGAGACTGTCTCTGAAGTCTGAACTGGACAAAAAATCTTGACTGCATAAGTTAACCAATGATTTTTTTTTTGTTTTAATTATTACTTCTCGTTATCTTGTTTCTGTGGGTGGGTGGTGGAGTCCATTTTGATTTCGGTGACAATAAGTATATCACGATAAAAATTATCAAATACTATAAATGCTTTTAACGACACAAATATAGTATTTTGGGGGGTGAGGTTACTTAAGCTCGTTTGTTTCCATAATTTCCTCTTCTTTGTTTTTGTCTCTTTTAATATACTTTCATGTTTGTTTCCATAATTTCCTCTTCTTTGTTTTTGTCTCTTTTAATATACTTTCATGTTTGTTTCCGAAATAAAAATATAATTGGCTGCAGCTTCTATTCCCAACCATACAACCATATGGGACCTTCTCTTGTTTCCTCGTATATTTAACTATTTCATTATACAATTCTGATTTTAAAAAATATATTTGGTGGATCATATAAGTTGCTTAGAACCTGCAATCTTTACTTGCTAATTACAGACATAAATCTGATTTCTAGTGTGTATATTCATTATCGTTAAACTAACCTGATATGTTTTTTTGGGAATTTTGTTTTTTCTTTTTTTTCTCTTAGATGAATTAACTAAGAAATAGTTCACCATTAAGAAAAACTTAAAGATGAAAATTAAAAAATTAAACTAAAATGTTTATATTATATAATGTATATTCAAAGTTAACAAAAAATAACAACCTTACATGTAATCAGACAGCTAAACCGAATATATGTCCGGTACGAAGTCCGATCCATGGTTATTGATTATGGATCCGCGCAAAACACGCAAAGATGGATGAGTTGTAAACTCAAAACAAACCAACGACAGAAAATGATGGATACAAAGGAACATAGTATTGATTTGCAGCTTTAATCGCAAAAATAAAATAGAAAGAGATTAGGGGGATTATATTAGTTGGATGGCACATGTTACCGTCACGTGCGTAGGCTCCACTGTTGTCACTCACATGCATACACTGCGGACCATACTCTTATGATCTCCTCAAAACTTTAGATTTCGCGAGAGAGAGAGCAACAGATCGACGCTTGTTTTTGCTTGCAATGTAAGCTAATTTAACGTATGAAAAGTTCTACAACATTAAAAGGTTTCTTAAACCTTTTTGAAGCGCGTTCATAAAACAGTACATAACTCTTTAAACTACGACTTCGAATCACTTAGGTTGTATCAATATGGTCAAATCAGATAGTTCCTCTCATGTTCATGTTCCCGACTCCATCCATCTATATATATTACATTAACCAAAGCCTTCATCCACATTATTCATAATTTCAACAAAACCGTTCAGTCATATTACTCATATAGCTTGACATGTTTCCTTTGTTAGTGCCACCAAAGCCCTCAAACACACTCTTGTTGCCCTATAATTTAGACACTTAAACACTTGTGGCCTTGTCACAGCCACAAATGTACTTGAAACTGTTAGTTAATTGATAAACTAATTTTGCATCCGCCAGCAATTTACTGAAGGTGTCTTAAACGGAATATTACTATTATTTTTTTTGGTCAAAAAACGGAATATTACTACAAATCACAGTTTTGGTGGCACTAACAAAGGAAACATGTCAAGCTATATGACTGAATTTACCGAAGGTGTCTTAAACGGAATATTACTACAAATCACAGTTTTAGAGCATAGTTGTTTTGATCCCACACCCTAGCAAATTAGTAGTATTTATCATTGTTACAAAGGGCCGCATCTATAGAATTCACATTTCGTGGGTACGTATGTAATTAGAATTCCCAATTAGGGCCCATCAAATATAAGCAACATAAATCAGCCCAAAGGCGCTTTTAAAATTACATTTAGTTAGCCCCATAGATAATAGAAGAAAGAAATTGTAATTAGATCAGGGTCATGCAGGAAAGTTTCACAATGTACAAGTTGATTGGTACTCTTGAAGAAGACAGAACTTTGCAAGGCAACGAAAAATACATAGCTAACTTACATCAAAACTTCCATTAAAATATAAAAAATGATTTGAGCTTACTCGATAATCTCCAATTTAAGGTACTTCTTCAAATCAAAAGAACTATGAACTTGAAAGATTAAAGAACAACTTTTCTTTATTGATTTAGAAACTTCTCAAAACTAAATCTCTTTCTCTCTTAGGTCTTATGGAACATCTCTCCATGACCTCTTATTTATATAAATTTTAGCAACCCCTAAATCTATATGGAAAAGGAAAACTTACAAAACTTCTAATATTTAGACTTTATTTGTATTTCCTATTTTCTATCTCTTCTAGCATCTTCTAGGAAGAGATTACTTAGTCTCCAAGTCTTGGAATTATCCAAAATTCTCCCTCTTAATTCCAACTTGAACTTCAGGAAGCTTTGTCTCAACAACTCCGATTAGACTTCTCATTTCTTTAAACTTTATTCTTGCTTGGAGACTAAGTAATCTCTTCCTAAAAGATGCTAGAAGAGATAGAAAATAGGAAATACAAATAAGGTCTAAATATTAGAAGTTTTGTAAGTTTTTCTTTTCCATATAGATTTAGGGGTTACTAAGATTTATATAAATAAGAGGTCATGGAGAGATGTTCCATAAGACCTAAGAGAGAAAGAGATTTAGTTTTGAGAAGTTTCTAAATCAATAAAGAAAAGTTGTTCTTTAATCTTTCAAGTTCATAGTTCTTTTGATTTGAATTGGTATCAGAGCTTGTGCAGAAGACGGTGGTTAAAGAAGCCTTGTTCTCAAGCATGGGAGACAGCAATCCACCACAACGATCCAAAGACCTTGGGTCACCTTCGATCCAGTGTCCGATGTTAACATCGACAAACTACACAGTTTGGTCGATGCGTATGAAGATCACGCTACGGGTCAGCGAAGTATGGGACACAATAGAGCCAGGCTCCGCCGACGTGAAGATGAACGATGTGGCGATTGCTCTGTTGTTCCAGTCGATTCCAGAGACGTTGATTTTGCAGATTGGAGAGCAAAATTCAGCGAAGAACCTATGGGAAGCTATCAAGTCTCGTCACCAGGGAGCAGACCGGGTGAAAGAAGCAAGACTTCAAACTCTAAAAGCAGAGTTAGATCGGGTAACGATGGGAGATTCATAGTCGGTAGATGAGTATGTAGGGAAGAGGTCAGGACT
Organism: Camelina sativa; assembly: GCF_000633955.1. Lineage (NCBI taxonomy): Eukaryota > Viridiplantae > Streptophyta > Magnoliopsida > Brassicales > Brassicaceae > Camelina > Camelina sativa. The sequence goes on along the minus strand of NC_025690.1, from coordinate 15,986,150 downwards.
TGCTGCTCAATCAGCCTCCCTAGGAGAAGCAATCGATGACACAAAACTTGTGAAGAAGTTTTTATCGGAAGAGGAAGTTTTGGTAGAGGCAGAGGCGAGGCCGAGGTACATTTAACGGTCAAAATAAAGGAGGAGAAACTCAGAACAGGATCAAAAGAAGAAAGATCTTACAAAAGTCGTATGTTGGAGGTGTGACAAGTCGGGTCACTATGCTTCAAGATGCCCCGATAAGCCTCTGCAACACCATGAAACAAACCTAAACGAGACTCAAGAAGCTGAAGCCCTCTACGTTCATGAAGTGGTGTTCTTGAACGAAGATAAAGTGTTTCCTGATAACTACGATACTAACACCGCAAGTGTTTGGTATCTCGACAACGGCGCAAGCAACCATATGACGGGAAACAAAGAGTTTTTCTCAAGTTTAGATGAAAACATCAAGGGGCGAGTAAAGTTTGGTGATGGGTCGTATGTAAACATTATCGGGAAATGTTCAATTGTCTTTGTGACCAAGTCGGGTGAAAGAAGAGCTCTCAAAGAAATATATTACATACCGGATTTAAAACACAACATCATCAGCCTTGGACAAGCAACAGAGAATGGTTGTGAAGTAAAGATGAAGGGAAACAAGTTGACCTTAAGTGATTCGCACGAACAACTACTAGTTCAAGTTGTAAGGTCGCCAAACCGCCTCTACAAAACGCCGCTGGAGATCAGCTTTCAGAAGTGTCTCTCAATTCAAGAAGAAGAAGCTACATGGACTTGGCATGCGAGGCTAGGTCACATCAGTGTTGGTGTCATGAACAATATGGTGAGAAAAGATATGGTCGTGGGAATGCCACAAGTATTACGTGAGATGAACGTATGTGATGCATGTCTAGCTGGGAAGCAAACCCGACACACGTTCCCAATCAAAGCAACTTAAGTGTTAGAGTTGGTTCACAGAGATCTGTGCGGACCAATATCACCACCAACACTAGCAAACAACCGGTACGTGTTTGTTTTAATAGATGACTTCTTGAGATATATGTGGACAATGTTGTTAAAGGAGAAGAGTGAAGCGTTTGATCGGTTCAAAAGGTTTAAAGAATTTGTGGAGAAACAAACCGGCAAGGACATTAAAACCTTTCGCACCGATAGAGGAGGAGAGTTCACTTCTACTGAATTCAATCGATTTTGCGAAGAGAATGGAGTTTCTAGGCACTTAACCGCACCATATACGCCACAACAAAATGGTGTGATTGAGAGAAGAAATCGCACATTAATGGAGATGACCAGAAGCTTACTTAAAGCAATGAAGGTTCCGAATGATATGTGGGGAGAAGCCGTACGTGATTCAACGTATCTTATCAACCGAGTTCCAACAAAGGCATTACAAGGTCAAACACCGTATGAGAGCTTATGGTCCAAGAAACCCAATATCGAGCACTTAAGGGTTTTTGGATGTGTAGCTCACGTCAAGATCACCGGACCACATTTAAAGAAGCTAGATGATCGGTCAAGAAGTGTGATCAATCTCGGAACATAACCGGGTTCTAAGGCATATCATCTATATGATCCACTCACAAGAAAGATAACGGTTAATAGAGATGTAGTATTTGACGAGAAAAAATCTTGGGACTGGTCTCCTCAAAATGAAACTGATGAAGCACCAGGAATGTTCAAGCTTTCTCATGGCGGATTCTTGATAGTGGCAATCTATGTTGATGATTTGTTCGTAACGGGAATTTCACGCAAGATTATTGAACAATTCAAGGAAGATATGTCAAGAAAATTTGAGATGTCGGATCTAGGCATGCTAACATATTATCTTGGTATCGAAGTGCTTCAAAGAGAAAATGGGATCATGATAAAACAAGAAGGGTATGCACATGGGATCCTTAATGACACTAAGATGGAGTCGTGTAATTTGACTCATGTGCCGATGGAGTCAAACTTGAAGCTCTCTAAAGCAGAACACGAACCTGAGATCTATGCAACCAGTTACAGAAGAGCCATAGGGTGTCTGAGATATTTACTTCACACTAGACTGGACTTGGCATTCGCAGTTGGAGTTCTAAGCCGATACATGCAAAGTCTGAGAGAGTCACATGGAAAAGCTCTCAAACACGTGTTAAGGTATGTGAAAGGAACAACTAACCTTGGTTTGCATTTTAGGAGAGACGGATCAAAGAGAGTGATAGGATATAGTGATAGTAGTCACAATATCGATGTCGATGATGGGAGAAGTACTTCAGGTCATATGTTCTACTTCGGTTTGTCGCCAATCACTTGG
>NC_025690.1:15980923-15982827 GCF_000633955.1 Camelina sativa | reverse complement strand
GTTTGTTGGGATACAAACAATGTCCCACATCTGAAGATTAGAAAATAAGTTTCTAATATATAAGCCAAGACCAACTCCAATTAGTATGAGGCCTTTTGGGAAGGAGCCCAATAAGAAATCCGTGCGGGCTTTGCCACCTGGGCCCAAAGCGGACAATATCATCCTAATAGGGGAGTTGGCTTGGGCTTGGAAAGCCCAACAATTGGTATCAGAGCTTAGGTCAAAAAGTAGACCTAAGGGAATGGGTGTGGGCTCTATGTTCGGTGTGGGAGGATCTCTCAAAAAGATGACATGATTAAGGGTGCCTCAAGAATACTTCAGGAATAAAGGGGTATCGGAGCCTAGGTACCTGGGTTTCGCTGAAGGAAAGGCCAAAGTATCGTGGTACATAGTTTGAGGGGAGGTTTGTTGGGATACAAACAATGTCCCACATCTGAAGATTAGAAAATAAGTTTCTAAAATATAAGCCAAAACCAACTCTAATTAGTATGAGACCTTTTGGGAAGGAGCCCAATAAAAAATCTGTGCGGACTTTGCTACCTGAACCCAAAGCTGACAATATCATACTAATAGGGGAATGCCCAACGCTTCTTAAACCGTAAGTTGCTCTGATCATCATAAATGTATTCATATTGGGTTGACATGGAAGATTAAAAAAAACCATTATCACTAATGCAAATAGTCCTACTCATACGATCAGTTCACATTCTGTTAGATACTACAAAAGAGATTGCACGTTAAAATGAGTAAAATAAACGGAACCACGACCTCGCCACTGTAAAAGCTTTTTCACCACACCGATATTTCTGATCCCACCAACTAGGTTTTAGACAAAGATTGTTTGTTTGTTTTTTGTGTGTTTTACATTAATTTAGTCATTTACATATATCATTTTATTCATAATCATTATTTTTATCCATAATCAAAACGTGCAACTTCATGACAATCTGGCTTACAACTCAGCGATCACATGTCGATCCTAATCCACCGGTAAAACAAACTCATTTAATGTTGATACACTGCCAGAAATTTAATTTTAATACTAAATAAAGCCATCTAATATAATGAGATCCTTATTGTTTAGCGGTGATCAGATTCAAAACATATCAACATATAAGATAATTTTCGCTATTAATGTGTTGGGGGCCAAAGTCGTCTAAACATATCTAGAGTTTTTAATATATGTAAATACTATATAGACTAAATAAAATCTATAGAATAAAGATGAATGTTTGTCAAAGTAAACTTATGTAACAAAAAAGATTAGCTGTATATTAAATTTTTAAAACTCTGCAGTCAATGAATTTGTTAAACTTTAGTTATATAATACAAACTTGTACGTAATTGGATTCGTTGCTTAGTAATGCTTCTAAACACCAATAAAACAAGATTTCATTATGGATAATTGGATATGTCGGTTAAAAATCAAGAATAATTAATTATTATAAGAAACAAAAAAAAATATGCTCTCATACTATAGGTTGATACCGTAGGATTAAAAAAATGGACGGTCAAGATGCAAACAAATGAGTCATAATGGATCCTACATCGGACGAAGCATCGACGAAACTTCCAAAGTTGTATATATAACTTAAAACGTTGTGATGAAGCTAACTTCTCACAAACACCACCACCATTTTAAAGAAAAAACAGAACCATCTCAAAAGGTTTCTTGAAAAAATAAATCAAGAAAGATGCCAAAAGACAGGAAGATCGGGATCGCCATGGATTTCTCGGAGAGCAGCAAGAACGCTCTTCAATGGGCGTTCGATAACTTGGCAGATAAAGGAGACACTATATATGTTATCCACACGCTTCCAATCTCTGAAGACGAAGCTCGTAACTCCCTCTGGTTCAAATCCGGTTCTCGTAAGTTTACTCCTAGCTACTTTTGTTCCTTTTTT
>NC_025690.1:15976601-15980443 GCF_000633955.1 Camelina sativa | reverse complement strand
TTTTTTTTTTTTTTTTTTTATGGATGATCTATCGGTTTAATCCGGTTTTATCTGGTGTTGCAGCTCTCATACCGTTGGCGGAGTTTAGGGAACCAGAGACTATGGAGAAATATGGTGTCAAAATCGACATCGCATGTCTTGATATGCTCGACACTGGTTCGAGGCAGAAAGAGGTTTTTATCCGATTCACAAATACATACGTTTTTTTTTTTCTTTTTCTAAAGACTTAGTATTGGTAAAGAAACTAATTAATGGTGGTTAATTTATTGAAATTAAAAAGGTGCATGTAGTGACGAAACTGTACTGGGGAGATGCAAGAGAGAAGCTGGTTGATGCTGTTAAAGATCTAAAACTCGACTCTATTGTCATGGGAAGCAGAGGACTCAGTGCCCTTCGGAGGTAAATTTTTTTTTTTTTTTACCTTTTCAATCTAAAACCACTATCTCATTTTCCTTTTGACTACGTTTTTANTATTATAATATTAAACTTTTTTTTTTTTTTTTTTTTTGTGATACAAAATTTCTGTTTTAGAGGAAGAACAAATTAAAATGATTGACTTGTATGATAATTAAAACCAAAAAAAAATAAAAATAAAAAGAATCTTATGATAGTTACCTCCAACCTAAAAAGTGGATAAGGTCAGCGTAAAACGACAATGGATGATTTAGCTTTTTAGCCGGTTTAGCTTTGATTTTTGTTGTTGTCTCATATAAATTAAGAAGACAACAAATTTGTAGGATTTAGTTTTTAAGTCTGGAAGATTTTTAATACTAATATGATGTGGTCACAACTTCTTTTTTAAAACACACTTGTCTTTCGTTTATTCCTGAATTTATCATTGGATGCTCTTATAAATTTGAACCGTTTGTTTTTTGTTTGTAACTTGTCAGTGTGTAATGAAATTATTATTTTCCAAGTGTAATACTAATAATTTCAGTATTATGGAACAGGATAATAATGGGCAGCGTGAGCAGCTTTGTGATCCAACACGCGCCTTGCCCTGTCACAGTTGTCAAGGATAACGATTCTTACAAAAAATAAAAAAGCTGTCTTTATGTCCTCCTTCCTACCATAATAATCATCGCATTTTATGCTTTTAATAATAATGAAAACAACATCTTTGTTGGTTTATATTTGTAATTGACAGCCAAAAAAAAAAAAAAAAAAAAAGGACCCTAGAACTTTCTTTCTCGTTCTAGTTTTGTGTTTTTTCTTGCTTATGATTTCAATTATTTATTTCGCCATGTTTTGCTGGAATCGGAATCACTCCATGTGATTTGCTGTGATTTGTGGTGGGCTCGTTTACATAATTTGTACACCCACAAATATTTAAAATTAATTTCCCTTACAGAAATCACATGGAGCAGTTGGATTCTTTCACACGGATCATTGACTAATAGAAAACAAATAATATAAGGACAAAGTCGAGGAAATGTTAAATAGATATACACGAATAAATATCGTAGATTTTGTGGTGATTTTAATTATTTATATTGCATGCAATCGTAATGATCTGTTTGGAATTCGATGAGATTGATTACAAACAGAAGCAAATCGTAATAATATTGAGATGATTGAGACGGAAAGAAGAAAAACAAAGCAAAGTGGTAAAATCAGGGTTACGAGCCCAAGTTATACGGGCCAGATGGATTAAAGCCCAGTTTCTAGTATTAACAAACAGAAACAGGGAAAACTAGATCAATAGTAACCCTCAAGGCCTTAACTTGAGGTACAAGGTTTTTTAGAATAAATTCAAGCTTCATTGGAGAGGTCTAATGTCCCGGAAACATAGTTTCGGACCATCATGTGGTAATACTCAGTATCCAAATTCAGAATTGTTAATAAGAGAGATCAAAGTAGTTTCATATGTTCACTTCACATTAACAAGCAATAATGATATTAAAATAGCCACAAGGACGGTGATGACACAACTCCCACAAATCCACCATACGATTTGATAATCCAAAAAATAAGCATTATGAGGTTTGTTCACTGATCTCTTAGACATCAACACCTGTTACTGACGTTGTTGGTAAGAACACTATCTCCCTCTCAGGCTCTCACTCAACTCAAGTGCTTACTCCACTACCTTCAGTGCATCAGAACTGCTCATTATTTTCCGCTATATAAATCTCACGTTCAAGAATGCAATTCAAACCCACAACACAAGATCGACTAAACACACAATCTTGATTATTTTCAAAACACCTCCAAGAAACAAAATTAATGGTATCTTCCATGAAATTTATCTGCATTCTTGGCATGATCCTCCTCGTCGGAGCTGTCGTTGACGGTGCAGGGGAGTGTGGTAGATCTTCGCCGGACAATGAGGCGATGAAGCTGGCTCCATGTGCAGGTGCAGCTCAGGATGCTAACGCCGCCGTGCCAGGAGGTTGTTGTGCTCAGATTAAGAGATTTTCTCAGAACCCTAAATGTCTCTGTGCTGTTCTTCTTTCCGACACGGCCAAAGCCTCAGGCGTCCAGCCTGAGGTTGCCCTTACCATCCCTAAACGCTGCAATTTCGCTAACCGCCCTGTTGGTTACAAGTGCGGACGTAAGTATTTTTTATACTGTATCTGACTTTATGTTTGTTATATCTTTACATTCTGCTTTTTACTCAATTTTCATAACATATCTGACTAATGTTGTTTACTTGTTTTTTTTTTCTTGTTTCCTTTTGCTTACAGCATACACACTTCCGTAAAGTGTTGACGATTAGAAAAGGATAAAGGAGCCATAACTGAACTTTATGTGGAAGCTTGGATTACTTGTCTCCATGTACCGTATATTATATGAATAACAATAATGTTTATACTGTATGTATCAGTGTGATTGTTAATGGATCTCTATATCAATATATATATGATATGATTTCACTCTCTATTTCAATTGATTTTCTTAACGTCATTTTGGCAACACTAATACACCTTAGTTACAAGTCGATCTATCACCAATAAACTAATTGAAACCAAAACGGAGTGTAATTGAAACAAAAGAAGATGATGCTCTAGTTTTCAAAATTCCCTATATATTCAAGCGATTGTCTCTCTATATGGCGACCAATTCAGACTTGGCCAAAGAAAACTTAGAAGCAAACTAAAACTAAACCAAAACTTTATTTATATTTATTTAAGTTATAAACAATCAGCTGGGGATAAAACCAACACCAAGGGAAAACAAAACAGCTGATAAAAAGCAAACCAAGTCTATATGATAGTTACTGCCAGACTTTAAGTTGTGCACATACTTTATTACATAAAATCGGAACCGCCGGGATAATGCTCGAGATCTGGATGCCCGCCTCCTGGCCTTCTTGGAGGTTGCCTACACACAGTTCATAAAAACAAAAGTCAAAACCTTTTGCAAAACAGCTGTGAAGTTTAGTATATATGCACAAGATTACTACCTTGTGAACCGGCCAGGCTCAAATCCTGGAACACCAGGTGGGCCATAAGGATCAAAACGAGCACCAGGAGGTGGCACACCCCTGTCAAAACCAAAACAAGATCCATGGTCACTTATTTGTCAGAAACAATTTAGAGAGCTTTTCATGTGTTCAAATCTATGGCTGTGAATATCTATGAGCATCTGTGTAAAAAGAAAGAGATTTTACGGTTGTGGTGGTCCCATGAAGCCAGGTCGATCAGAACCATCACCAAATGGGAAAAAGCGAGGATCACCAGGCCCTGCGACCAAACACAATCAGTTTAACAAATTATAATCAAGTAAGCGATTAAAATATCTCGTTTCTCAAGAAGGATTGCTCTTACCTACAAGCATGCTTCCATCCCCAAAACCACCCCTGGGGAAGATATAAATTATATGTGGTGAGTGACATTAAA
>NC_025690.1:15962630-15973797 GCF_000633955.1 Camelina sativa | reverse complement strand
TGTGGTAGATCTTCGCCGGACAATGAGGCGATGAAGCTGGCTCCATGTGCAGGTGCAGCTCAGGATGCTAACGCCGCCGTGCCAGGAGGTTGTTGTGCTCAGATTAAGAGATTTTCTCAGAACCCTAAATGTCTCTGTGCTGTTCTTCTTTCCGACACGGCCAAAGCCTCAGGCGTCCAGCCTGAGGTTGCCCTTACCATCCCTAAACGCTGCAATTTCGCTAACCGCCCTGTTGGTTACAAGTGCGGACGTAAGTATTTTTTATACTGTATCTGACTTTATGTTTGTTATATCTTTACATTCTGCTTTTTACTCAATTTTCATAACATATCTGACTAATGTTGTTTACTTGTTTTTTTTTTCTTGTTTCCTTTTGCTTACAGCATACACACTTCCGTAAAGTGTTGACGATTAGAAAAGGATAAAGGAGCCATAACTGAACTTTATGTGGAAGCTTGGATTACTTGTCTCCATGTACCGTATATTATATGAATAACAATAATGTTTATACTGTATGTATCAGTGTGATTGTTAATGGATCTCTATATCAATATATATATGATATGATTTCACTCTCTATTTCAATTGATTTTCTTAACGTCATTTTGGCAACACTAATACACCTTAGTTACAAGTCGATCTATCACCAATAAACTAATTGAAACCAAAACGGAGTGTAATTGAAACAAAAGAAGATGATGCTCTAGTTTTCAAAATTCCCTATATATTCAAGCGATTGTCTCTCTATATGGCGACCAATTCAGACTTGGCCAAAGAAAACTTAGAAGCAAACTAAAACTAAACCAAAACTTTATTTATATTTATTTAAGTTATAAACAATCAGCTGGGGATAAAACCAACACCAAGGGAAAACAAAACAGCTGATAAAAAGCAAACCAAGTCTATATGATAGTTACTGCCAGACTTTAAGTTGTGCACATACTTTATTACATAAAATCGGAACCGCCGGGATAATGCTCGAGATCTGGATGCCCGCCTCCTGGCCTTCTTGGAGGTTGCCTACACACAGTTCATAAAAACAAAAGTCAAAACCTTTTGCAAAACAGCTGTGAAGTTTAGTATATATGCACAAGATTACTACCTTGTGAACCGGCCAGGCTCAAATCCTGGAACACCAGGTGGGCCATAAGGATCAAAACGAGCACCAGGAGGTGGCACACCCCTGTCAAAACCAAAACAAGATCCATGGTCACTTATTTGTCAGAAACAATTTAGAGAGCTTTTCATGTGTTCAAATCTATGGCTGTGAATATCTATGAGCATCTGTGTAAAAAGAAAGAGATTTTACGGTTGTGGTGGTCCCATGAAGCCAGGTCGATCAGAACCATCACCAAATGGGAAAAAGCGAGGATCACCAGGCCCTGCGACCAAACACAATCAGTTTAACAAATTATAATCAAGTAAGCGATTAAAATATCTCGTTTCTCAAGAAGGATTGCTCTTACCTACAAGCATGCTTCCATCCCCAAAACCACCCCTGGGGAAGATATAAATTATATGTGGTGAGTGACATTAAAAATGAAATGAAGTGATACAGTTGTATTGTAGAAAGTATAAATATTGATAACAAACCTTCCAGGATACATTCCAGCACCTGGGCCAGGGAAAAGATCACTGTAACCTCCATTACCGGGTATTGGAGGAACTACCACCCTAGGAAATAAATACAGTTACGCGATACATTTTAGTTTCCGTAAGATTAAGCACAGAAAAGTAGAAGTTGATGTATATACCCTGAGGGGTGAATCTGAGGGCCTAATGGATTAGGCATATCAACGTAAGGTCTAGGCTCTTCATTTGTCTCAGAGCTGCAAGCAACCAATGATAAAAATGGGGATCATAAAATATACTTCAAGAATAAGGAAACATATCCATCCTGGTCCAACTAACAAATGCCTCCACAAAACAAAATTTCACAAAGAGAATTACATGTACCACACAAGTCAAAACCTTGTTCACATGAATAGACTCACAAAGTCAGTAGACTCTGTACACATTACTTCAGTGTGTCTTAAAGCATATACAAAACAACTATACGAATGAGCAAATCTATGTTTACATGAATAGAGTTAAGTGAAGTGACACTGCAAGCTACAATTCATACACTAACTCAAACACTACGAGGCATCTACGAACAGCTTATGAGCAATAAAAAATTCTAAGTGCTTGATAAAGGAATCACCTGGACTGAGTTCTTGAAGAAACAGGTTTGGGTTTTTCATCAAGCTTATCGACAATTCCACTCTGCAAATCAGTCACCAACTTGTCCAAATTCTTGAACTGCGCAGCGTAATTCCCCTCGTTGCTCTCCTGAGCATAATCCTCAACTCTGCACACAAAAAAGCAGAAAACTTTACTAACCCCTCAAGATTTGCAAAAAAAAAAAGAATCACAATCGATCACCACAACAAATACAAAGAGAGATGAATCATGACATACTTAATCTCGAGATGAGCAGGTTCAGCTCCACCATCAGCTATGGCATCAACAACAAGTTTATCATCAATCGCCAAACACTTTACCAAAATTTTCTTGGATCCTTTCTTCGGATTCGCATAGACAAACGCGTACTCTCCCTCAAATTCGTTCCACCCGTCGATACCAACATCATCTAACAAAATAGTCAACAAAATCAATCAGAATCCTAAACCTAAACCCTAGAAAAAAAAAATTCGAAGAAGCTCCTAAGTCCCTAAAACCCCCAAAAACGAAACCAATTACTTACCCTGAGATGAAGAAGAAGAGAGAGCGTCGTCGGCGAAGGCAGGCCGTCCGGTGGCAGTGAGGATGTAACCGGAAGAGATGAAAGAAGCGTGAATAGCGAAAGCGACCTTATCGTGTTTGTTTCGAAAAGGAGGTCTAGCTAATCTGATCATAGCCATCACCGTCTCCGAATTCGCCATCGATTTCGTCACAAGGAGTTGTTCCGAGAGAGTGTTCTTCAAAAATTTTGATCTTGGGAAAGAAGAAAAGAAAACCAAAAATATGTTTCATCATGTAATAATGCCTTTTGTTTATGTTGAAACAGTATTGGGCCTATTTTTAAACAGTATCGGGCTTGTCTGCAAAATAGAAGAGAGGGCCTAAAATTAATTGCACCAGCCGGGAATCGAACCCGGGTCTGTACCGTGGCAGGGTACTATTCTACCACTAGACCACTGGTGCTTTTTTGAAAGCTTATGTGTACACTTTACTGACTACTAGATTTAGAAGTTGGTCTTTGGGGTTTGTCGGCCGATCCATTTGGTATGTTTTTTTTTTGGACAAACACATGATTTCATTCATTCAAACCAAATCAAGGTACAAGCTGGAGATTCAAGGATCTCAAAGTTTTAAGAGTTACAAAAGTAGGTATTCCCTAATACCATAAGCAAGAAAATAAAGGACATCGAGGTGAACACCATGAGAGCTATGGAACAAATGCTATGAAGCAAATAGGAACATGTGAGATCACGGATACTCGAAAGATCATCATCGAAGAAAACGATGGATGGCAGGGTTGTCAAGGTCAAGCGACACTTAGACGTTGTAGGAGGATCCAAAGCCAAATCACTTGCCAAGACGAGGTACACTAAAAGTGCAATGGCAGGGATTCTAGGAACCATGATTTTACGGTTCAAAATGGGAGGATGTAGAGCCCAAGTCAGAGGGTAGCTTCCAATGGAGCTAGGGTTGTCTTCAATCCATAAGGTCCGAGAGATGGAAAAGGTACTGAAGTAGATTGGCTTGAAATCGTCAAGTGGGTAGATTGGATTGCAGGGCGATAGACCATAAGACTTTAAGCAAACACAAATAGAACTTCCAAAGAAAACTAAAGCCATATGCCAATAATAAAAGTCGAACTGTAACAATACATGTAGGTTCTCTCTCACTTGAGGCCCTTGGTCAAGGAGATTAAGAAATCCACACAAAGCATGTAGCCAGTAGGACCAAAGAAAATGCAAGGTAGGCTTGGTCGATTTATTTTTGAACAACACGGACAAGGTTTGGTTGAAAAGGGATGGGTGAAGCTTCGGTTCCAAACTCTTGAGGGTATATGGCTTTGATATGCACGAACGTGGGATCATGAACCGGGTATGAGATATATGGGCTGAAGAAGCTTCGGTAATCACCGCTCTTAAGCGACATGATCATAATGCCGAAACTCTTCAAGCCTTTAACAACATGAGTAAAAATCCTAGATGTTTCAATAGGCAAGGTTCTCCTAAGCATAAGAGTTGGGCACAAACAACCTTTCAATGTGAAGCTTTATAAACTCATGATTCATAATCCTAGGTGAAGCTAATGGTAGGGTTCTCAAAGGCTTCTTGTATAGCCAGAGCAACAAAGGCGTGTTACAAGCTATTTGCAGTCTTCGGACAAACGCTTTCAGTAAGCACAATCTATGTTGACTAAGGGTAGACACAGAAGGAGTTAGAAAAGACCTGTACTTTAGTAGATGATAATTGGGCTCACCATGTGAAGGATTGGGCGCTTGGATATAAGGCAGAGAACCTTGAGATGCTAGCATGCCGAAAACAGATCTGAGTCTCATCCACAGATATCCAAAGGCTACTGTGAATGGCCCGAAAAGATGAAGAGCACAACGGCTAACCAGAGCGAATTCAGGATTCAACAACTCTAGAGGGAGCAAGTTTGGTTCTGCCAAGTTCAAGCGGTGACAAGGAGTCGGGACGAGGGTCCAATCGCGGATCGGTGATGAACAAGATTTTGTCGCCGTCTGGATTTTTTGGTAAGGGTTTGCAACGGTTAAAAAGGAATCAAAAAAGGGGGAAAAAGAAGTGAAGATTGAGAGAAAGGGGTAACAGAGACTTAAAAGAAAAGCGGGGAACGAGAATTCCCGACGCCGGCGAGCAAAAGTCCCACCGGCGTCGGAGGAGAAAGGTTGAGACGATGCCTCAATGTTCGTGCCTCGAAGAGAAAATATTAGGGCGAACTCTGAATTTCAGGATAAGAGGTTATCCATTTGGTATGTTTATCATTAATTTTACTATTGGATTTTCACGTATGTGTTTTCAAGCTAAAAGAACTTTATTTTGGAGATATGTTTTAGTGCAAAAGTTTGTTTCGTATTCGTAAGGTAATGATGTTCGGTCCGACTAGCTAGTATTATTTTCTAATTCAACCAGACATTTGGTGCTTCATTTGGGTATAATAACATGTTTTTCTTATGATCCATTTGATTTTCCTACTATACTTCTCTATTTATCAGTGCATTTACTCGAGACGAGAGACCGCTTAATTAGTGGAAGAAGTTTAGTACGTATTTTCTGTCAAATATCATCATGTGAAATTTGACCTCTTTCTCTCGATCTGATCTCGAACACCTTTTTCAAACAAGAATAATCACAAAAGATTTTTAGAATATCTGATTAGATATCGGGCGCAGCACATGAATTTCTAAGGTAACTTAGATTTACACCCAACAAAAAAAAGAAGCACGAGCTTCATGTGATAATTATTCTTCGTTAGGAAAAAATGGTATCGATACTTGATAGAGACCTCAACCAAGACTTGTAGTTGAAGCATGCAGCACTATTACATATAATTTGACTTCCCTTGGACGAGTAACCTCACATTGGTGTGTGGTCCTTATGTTAGGGAAAATTTCACGTTAGATGTATGTGGTGGTGGGAAAAGGACATGAAACAAGATGCTTTGATTTTAGCTACACACACAAAATCTTAATTAGCTTTACCATTTCCAATTTAATTCTTGCGAACTACTCGTGATATTGTTTATTCCCTGCCACCTATAGACTTCATTTGTTGAACTTGTGAAATTTAGCTTCAATTGTCTTAGTCTATTACAAACAACGAAGTCCATAATTTGTTAATTAATAGGAAGCATTACGTGACTTCACTGAGTTTTGTAGACCATGTTTTTGTACCAGTTTCTGTTTCAATGGCTATGTAAACTCTTTTTTCAATATAGTTAGGAAAAATATATGTTAAAGAAAACAAACTAAGTGTTGACCAAAAAAAAAGAAAAAAAAACTAAGTTAGTTAACTAGTATTACTTGAAAATGTTGCTATCCCTCATTGTTTCTAAGTCTGATTCAGCCGGCACAACCAATTCCAATCGGAGAAAAAATAGAATACATGTAATTTGGTGATTTATTGATGTCATTGTTGTGCGACCATCTAAATTCAAACCATATAACACATGTTATTACCAACAAATAATATTTTCAAATAGACAAAATAACTTAAACTATGTATAACCTATTTAAATAAAAGATATACATTTTTTGAATGAATGTAAAGTTTACTCAACCAAAAAATTGTGTTACGTTATATGCATCCTTCATTCGAATGCTTTTTAAGAAAATAAACAGAATTGATCAATATCTAAAACTACCTATTAAATCATCCACGATCGGATTCAATTTCATTACATATGACTATATATAGAGTCAGTCAACGGTGGTAGCAGCACTATGGGAAAAGGTAATCCACTTTCCTCAAACATAGCCACTATAGTTCAGACATGATAAGAGTTGACTCATAATCCAAAAATTAATTGGTTCTTTAATTACTATGGAAATGATGTTTTTTGGTTTTGGTAGCAAATCCACTAAAGATTCACAACTTTCTCCTGATAGATATCACCACTAAGCTAGCACTGCCACTTAAAACTCATTTAATAAGACTTGATTGGTCTGATGACCACATCCATGATAAATTTTTCCTTCTAGATTTTTTTTTTTTTTTGGAAGTGTTGATCACTCTAGAACTAGAGGATAATGATCGTTTATGGCATTAATTTGGATGGTTGTTACAGTATATTATGCATAATCGATCCCTTAACTGATTGACATGTGAATCATGTGATTATGCTAAGTGTGTTTCTTCCTCTTTTTTTTTTGTTCGATAGTGATTATACTGGTGTGGTGCTAGAGTACACTATTGATCGTGTAAAACATATAACGGTGGTAGTGGTTAAAAGCAGTAAAGCACGATGAAATAGATGATATCATATATATATATATATATATGTATGTGACTAATTAAAAAAACGATTTTCAAATGTGGCGGCACAGTAATGTTTTTGTCATTGCTAAACTTTAGCTATGAAATTGATCTGAAGAAGATACGTACGGGAGTTCAGAAATGCAATCGGTAATCTTACCTACTTTTTAGGTAATATTACCTAATTAAGGAGTTGTTCTTTTAAAAGAATATGGAACATAGATTAAGGTAACTGAGTAATGAAAAGTTGTTGTTTTGTTGAATTAAAATTAATTAGAAAGGTTGCATAAAAGTTTTTTTTAATATATATATATATATATATATATATATGTTTTTTAGTTACTTACTTCTACACTAGGTTTACCCACGAAATCTTCTTTAAAAAAAAATGGTAATTATACATATTGAAGAAGTCAGGTTTACTGGAGATTTTATATCGTGATGCATGTACACTTGTTTTTCGTGGTCAAATATATTAATGATTAGTATGTTTACCGTAAATGTGAGGTAATTACAAAATTTCTATCGTGAATCCATGTGGTGCATGTAAAATTTTAAGTTATCATTTAAACTGTATGTCGTGTTTTTGAAATGCTGCAAAGACTAATTAGGACTCGCGCTCATCGTGATTATTAATTCATTTGTTATTAGTTTAAAATATTTATTAAATAAATCCTCGAGTATGATGTATACATAATACATATGACCACAAAAAATATTATCTAGTAATGATGTAACATATGACAAATAGAAAAAAAAAGAAACCTCTATTGGTACTGAGGATCAGATCCTAGAGGGGCAACAAGGAGGTTTATCCAGAATCTTGAAATTTTTATAACAAAAATGTTGGTATTATGGAATATTTGAGTATGAGGTTTTGTGACTTCTGTCATTTGGGTAAGGCGCTAGTAATGTCTTGGGTTTTGGTGGTAGCCAAGAGGGAGATATCTCCAAAAAGACACAACGAGGGAATCTTTACTCCGTAGGCATCAAATCCATGACATAAAGGTTCCTTAGGACATATCTATTATGATTCTTATATATATTTGTTCAACGAAAAATGCATGCTAAGATTTTTTTTGAACTTAGGAATGTAACTTTATTCACTTTCGGTTGGATGGTGAGTTCAATTTTTGGCTTATAATTAGCTCAAAGTTGTTGAACAAGAATAAAATTTGATCATCACCTCTCTACTTTAGTAAATCTTCTTCATTCAATTCATGCATGGAATCTTTGTAATTCATAGAAAGCTTTGATCAAATCTGAGGTTTTCTTCTGTCTCCATCTCTCTTTGATTTGGTATTGGTTTAACTCTCTTTTAATCATAAGAGTTCAGGGAATTTTCAACTTTATTTGTGTGACTCGATCTTTTTAGGTCCACAAAGCCACACAAGTTATTATCTGAAAACGACCGATTGGAAAAAGATGAGCACCACATCACACCGAGAATTTGTTCTCATCTTAGATCAAAACTTCACTATCATTTTCTTCTTTGTATTTTTGTATAAACTTTGGAATAGTCATAAAATAGAAAGTCGTTTGAAATTAAATTTTACCTTTTTATGTACATATTTATATTTGACATATAAATCGAAATAGAAGTTGAGGAATTCTTATATATGTGTCTTCTATTTGTCAACCTTACGTGTCCTTTTTAAAGGATCTTGGGAAGCATTATAGAGGAAGAGACAAACATAGTGAATGTTATCCATTATATAAGAGGACCAAGACTTCTCCACAAACATCACTCATCAACAATTCTCTCTCTCACACTCTCTCTCCCGATCATTAACATAAAAAATTATGGAGCACAACAAGATTGATACAGAGCTACAAGATTCATACGATGATCAACAGAAATGGGTTCTTGATTCTTCTACTGATAGTAGAGGAAAGATTCCACTTCGGTCTAGAACCGGAGCTTGGAGAGCTGCACTCTTCATCATTGGTATATATAAACGTTTCAAAGAGATTTTTGTATTAGATATATAAAATATATGTGTATTTGTGAAATTTTTTTAACGTTATAATCTTATGGCCGATTTAATTATATATGTGTACAGCAATCGAATTTAGCGAGAGGCTAAGTTATTTTGGGATCGCAACGAACTTAGTGGTTTACTTGACGACCATACTTCACCAAGATCTCAAGATGGCTGTAAAAAATGCAAACTACTGGTCTGGTGTCACTACTTTAATGCCTCTTCTTGGAGGCTTTGTCGCTGATGCTTATCTCGGCCGTTATGCCACTGTCCTTCTTGCAACCACCGTTTACCTTATGGTAATAATGTCTAATACTTGAAAATATTATCGACCCTTCTCAATATTTTAAATATTATTCATATGAAAATATTATGGACCCTTCTCAATATTTTAAATATTATTCATACACGTTTTAAGTTAGTTTGTTGTGAATTTTGTGTAGCATACTCTCAAAACCGGTTCAATATTATATATAACATTTTTATGTATATTTTTTATATACTTGTTTTTTTAAATAAAAAAAATCTTCATGTCTTTATACACACTATAGATTTTGAGATTAGTCAAAACTTGATGGTTTGTTTTTCCTTGTTTCTTGTCTTAATATGTTGAATCTAAAATTTTACAGGGCTTGATTCTGTTAACATTATCTTGGTTTATACCGGGATTGAAAGCTTGTCATGAAGAAATATGTGTTGAGCCAAGGAAAGCCCACGAGATAGCCTTTTTCATTGCAATCTACTTGATCTCCATAGCCACGGGAGGCCATAAGCCATCCCTTGAGAGCTTTGGAGCTGACCAGTTTGAAGATGGTCATTCCGAAGAACGGAAGATGAAAATGTCTTACTTCAACTGGTGGACTGCTGGTCTATGCTCTGGGATTCTAACCGCGGTGACTGCAATCGTCTATATAGAAGACCGGATTGGTTGGGGTGTGGCTGGCATCGTACTCACAATAGTGATGGCTACTTCGTTTTGTATCTTCCTTGTCGGTAAACCGTTTTACCACTATAGAGCACCTTCCGGTAGCCCGTTGACCCCGATTTTGCAAGTCTTTGTCGCTGCCATTTCGAAAAGACATCTTCCTTGTCCCAATGATTCGTCTGTTCTTCATGAGTTAACTAAAGAAGAGTATACTAAAGGCCGGCTTCTTTCTCGCACAAAGAATCTTAAGTAAGTGCATTTACAACTCGGTATGTTTTTAGTCTTGGTTATGTTTGGTTTTGGTTTCGAATTTTCGATTATTTGGTTTTAATTTGGACAATATAGCAAACAAGTTATATCCAAATATAATATAGATCGATTTGTTTCATTTGGTCTGAGATTTAAATTATGTTAAAAAAAAAAAAGTTTTAGTTTGTTGTGATCAAATATACAAATTTTTTTAAAAAAAAAAAAAAATTTGAATCCGCTTTTTTTTTTTTTTGGTTTGTGGGTTTTCGGATATAGAAAAATTGAATCTAAGCATATTAGGATAACTATAATTATGTAATATTACGATAACGTAATTATAGTGTTAGGATAACTAGTATTACTGTAATTATGTAATAATACTACGACAACTATAACCCAATTAAAGTTTCTTTTCCATCCAAACATGGAATTGATTCAAATTCGGTTTGCAGATTTCTAGACAAAGCAGCGGTTATCGATGACCGAGGGAACGACAACAGTAAAACTGAGAATCAGAGTCCATGGAAACTCGCAACGATTACAAAAGTGGAAGAAGTTAAGCTACTCATCAACATGATTCCAATCTGGTTCTTTACATTAGCCTTTGGAGTATGCGCCACTCAAAGCACAACACTCTTCATCAAGCAAGCCATAATCATGGACCGACACATCATCGGGACAAAGTTCATAGTTCCTCCAGCTTCCATGTTCTCTCTCGTAGCTCTCTCCATAATCATCACCGTAACAATCTACGAGAGAGTCCTCGTGCCTCTTCTGAGGCGCGCCACAGGAAACGAAAGAGGCATTAGTATTCTACAAAGAATCGGGACCGGTATGGTTTTTTCCTTATTCGCCATGATCATTGCTGCTCTAATCGAGAAGAAAAGATTGGATTATGCTAAGGAACATCACATGAGTAAGACCATGACCTTGAGTGCTATATGGTTAGCTCCTCAATTCATAGTCTTAGGAGTTGCGGACGCTTTTACACTTGTGGGTCTTCAAGAATACTTCTACGA
>NC_025690.1:15952797-15961730 GCF_000633955.1 Camelina sativa | reverse complement strand
GGAACATCACATGAGTAAGACCATGACCTTGAGTGCTATATGGTTAGCTCCTCAATTCATAGTCTTAGGAGTTGCGGACGCTTTTACCCTTGTGGGTCTTCAAGAATACTTCTACGATCAAGTCCCGGATTCCATGAGAAGCTTAGGCATAGCGTTTTACCTCAGTGTGCTTGGAGCGGCTAGCTTTGCCAACAATCTTTTGATAACGGTTAGTGATCATTTAGCCGAGGAAATTTCCGGGAAGGGCTGGTTCGGGAAAGACCTTAGTACTAGCCGCTTGGACCGCTTTTACTGGATGCTAGCCGCTTTGACCGCTGCAAATATATGCTTCTTTGTGATCGTGGCGATGAGATACACTTACAAGAGTGTGCAGCCGAGTCTGGCTGTTGTTGCTGACGGCGGTGATGACGTTGAGACAGCGGTGACTAATAACACGTCCAAGTTTACGTAACTTCGCTATTTTGGTTAGGTCGTCATATGATAACCATTTTATGTTCTTTTTGTGTGTGTGTTGTTTGTTCCACTTTACTTAGTTTGGCCTTTAGTAGATCCGTATATGTGTATATGTGTACCACAAAACCGTTCAAATTAAAATATATATTTTAACCGAAACATGTTGGTTTTGGTTAGCAAATCCACTAAAAGATTCACAACTTTCTCCTGATATATGTATCACCCAACAAGCTCCCACAACCACTTAAAAAGGAAAACCCATTTACTAAAACTTGATTGGTTTGATGACCACATCCATGATAATTTCTTCCTTCTAGAATAAAAAATTGTTAAGTATTGACCACTCTAGAACTAGAGGATAATGATCGTTTACGGCATTAATTTGTGTGGTGTTTACAGTATATCAAGTATAAATCGATCCCTTAACCGATTAGCATGTGAATCACGTGACTATAATTACTGTTACAGTTGGAGACTTGTATGATTATGCTCAAGTGTGTTTCTTCCTTTTTTTCTTTTTTGCTCCTGAGTACAATATTGATCGTATATACGGTAGAACTAGTAGTGGTTAAAAGCACGATTAAATAGATGATACTATCATATATATGTGACTAGCTAGAAACGATATTCAACACAATAATGTGTTTTTTTGAACAATTCTTGGGTTCACTCCTATTACCAACAATTTTTGGGTTCACTCCTAAGGTGAACCACTTTGTTCACTTCTCCTTATTTTATCCAATAAAAATCTGACATGTCATAATACATTTAAGAACCTATTTATTCACCGCCTTATAAAATAAGGAAACAAAATCTGTATATATTATTATAAAATTAAAAATTTAAACCGCTTATTTATAAATTCAAACTGNAATTGTTACCATTATTCATTCAATCCCAAAGAGAGATAACGAATAGAAGCTCATCAACCTAATGAATTGATAAAATAGGCTAATCAAACACAAGCGTACAACATACATAGATAGATAGATTGAAAAAAAAAATCGTTGTTGATAGATCCATAGGAGCTCAAAGACTCTGACACCCTGGTTTGTGGAAATGTTTAAAAGAATTGATTTAGCCACATACGTCACCAAAATGCACTTATTTTTTCAGTCAAGGGTATTGAGAGAACTTCATGATGGGTGACCTTTCTGAAATTGATTGTCGAAATTGTGCGAGTGAGGACAAAACATAAGAAAATATCATTTGTTGATTTGTAAGGTCGGTAATCAAGTTTTAAAGACTTCCAGACGTAACACACCGGCCATCAAATATGGGTTGGTCCACAAGCCGGGAATAGATGTAGGGCCCACTTGGGAAGGTGGGCCCATGGACTGAGAGTAGACATGGGCTCACTAAACAATGTGGCGGTTGAAGCGTTACAGAGACAGAGGCTACATCATCGTGTGTCAAAGACACTTCCACGAATACATTGAGAAATTTAGCATTAGTTACTATCAAAATATTTTGTGACGATTGACAAAGGTTTTANTAATTGTAAAATCTAAACCCTAACCACTTCATTTGTAAACCCAAACTGAAATATAATTTTGTTTGAATTGTGAAATCTAAACCCTAATCACCTTATTTGTAAACACAAACCGATACATCATTTCATTCTAATTGTAAAATCTAAACCAAACCAATATTTAACTTTCCTTAAAAAAATATATACAGAATTTGTTTCCTTAATCTGTTTTGCTTTTTAATTTAATTTTGATTTATTTTATTTTATTTTTTCCATATTTTGATTTATTTTTTTTAAACAATATAATGTATAGAAGATTCTGATTGGTTAAAAAAAAAAGAAGTGAATAAGAAGGTTCACTCTAGGAGTAAACTAAGTATTTTCGTGTTTTTATCATTGCTGATATTTTAGGTATGATCTAAAGAAGATACGTACGGGAGTTCATAAATGGTGATATTTTTTAGGTAACTTTACCTAATTAAGGACTTGTGCTTTTAACTAATCAAGGTAATTGAAAAATAAAATATCTTACCTGAAAAATTGTTGTTGTTTCATTGAATGAAAACTAATTTAAATTTTTTTATTTAATACTTCTACACTATGTCTATAATTCGATTATATAAATAAAAAAACTACTAATTATACATATTAGAAGTCAAGTGCACCGACGATTTAATTGAGATGCATGTGTATACTTGTTTTTCGTGGTCTCATATATCATTGATAGTATGTTCATGATAAATATATATATATATATATATTTTTTATTATATAAAGTTGGGTTTTCAAAGTTAGTCATTAACAGGATTATGGCATTTGTCAAGTGTACTGATGAGATATTGACACGTGTCAAAAATTATTATTTTTCAAAATAGCTAATTAAGAAAATAACATTAAATCTACATAAAATTCACATGCTTATATCTTAAAAAAAATTCCAAATCAAAAAGGAAAATTAACAAAGCTAATCTATTTTCCATTATACACTAATTATATTATACATTTTTCTTAATTAGATTTTGA
This sequence comes from Camelina sativa, assembly GCF_000633955.1. Taxonomy (NCBI): domain Eukaryota; kingdom Viridiplantae; phylum Streptophyta; class Magnoliopsida; order Brassicales; family Brassicaceae; genus Camelina; species Camelina sativa. Next base: position 15,958,783 of record NC_025690.1, on the reverse strand, counting down.
CATGGATAAATAAAAAAATAATTCATTAAGCATGCATATTATTATTAATCAATAAATAGTGAATAACAAATTTTAAGAAAATAACATAAGTTATGTTAAAAGAATTATTATTTTTGAAACGTAATAGAACACCTAATTAAGAAAATAACATTATATCTACATAAAATTATGTTTGTAAAGTGACATTAGTGCACTGACTATTGGTAAGTCCAATTGTAGAAGGCACCATTACGCCAGGGATCGAGTCCCGCTTTCTACGAATGTAGGGATTTGGCTAATAGGCCGGCCTATTGGCTTTTTTAAATGTTTATATCGAAAGCTTTGATCTTTGATTTTTTTTCCGATATAATTTTGCCGATATATTGTGTGGGTCTTTGATTAGTGTGGATTCTTCAATGGAAGCTGTCAAATGCAATGAAATGGAATCGAAGTATATAAATCCCGCTAATTTAATCGAGGATGGAGACAATGATGGAGGTTCCAAAAGTAATTCTACAATTAGTAACATTAGAAGTTTGGAAGATTAATCGGTGACTGACGTATCTGGTCAAAATTTAGAGTTTTCTCTTCTGAATAATGTTGATGATTCTGGTAATGAAACAAGAGCTGCTTAATCGAGTAATTGAGAAGCGTTTTTCAAATTTGGGAAGTTAGAATGGTAAACCATTTCAAAATTGGTTTCAAACCGGATTTACGTGGTTTTCTATCGGATTTGGTACAATGCAATACTTCTGAGGAGTAAATAGGTCATCGATCCTTAACGTGATTATGACATATGTCATGTTTTGGATTGTTTATAAAGTTTCTATCTTATTATATAAACCTTGATGACAAAATTACTCATTAACAAGATCTTGACACGTGTCAATTATATCATTCAGATGTTGACACATGTCAATTCATTATTAAAATTTTAAAAATAAAAATGTAAAAATTCTAAACCTAATCTAAAAAGGTTTTATATAAAAGTAAATAGATAAAATAAAACCTAATTTTATTTAAAATCTAATTATAAGATAAATTTATACTTATTATATAAAGTTGGGTTTTGAAAGTTAGTCATTAACAAGATTTTGACATGTGTCAAGTTATCAGTCTGAGATTTTGACATGTGTAAATATTTAATAGGAAGAATTTGATTACAACAAAAAGAAAATATTTTGTTTTTAAAAATATTAATAAAGTAAAAATATAATTACAAAATTTTTTAGAATTTAGAAAAAAATAAAGTTTTTTAAAATAATTATAAGGAGATTATATATATATATATTTCATAAAATTCAAAATTATAATATTATTTACTTCTTTTTAATTTTAAGTGATAATTATTAAAAAAAATAGAAACAAGGATTAAGGAAAATATACTTTTAATTATTTATTCTAAATTTTGTACTCACTTCTATATAATCAAAGATCGCCTCATATTTAAATAGTGTATTCAAAAACATTGCTTTCAACTTTGTTTAATTGGGAATATATTTTAATGGGAAGGTAATTTTTTTTATTTTTTTAAACCAAAATTTACTACTACTTTCTCCTATTTCAGTTGGGAATAGGTAAGATTAATATGTTGACAAAAAAAAGATTAATATATGAGTCTTCTTTTTCTAATACTGTATTTTAAAATTTATTGTAGTATTTTTAGATTATTTTAATTTGTATTTTAATCTTTGAATGATTTGGGATTCATATATTAGCATGCTTATAATTTTCTATTGTTTATTTAGTTATGCTAAATTAATTTTTTTTTCAATTTCTCAACCTTGATTGGTTCGTCATAAACCCTTCTTTTTTGTTTGCAAACATAATTGTTACCATTATTCATTCAATCCCAAAGAGAGATAACGAATAGAAGCTCATCAACCTAATGAATTGATAAAATAGGCTAATCAAACACAAGCGTACAACATACATAGATAGATAGATTGAAAAAAAAAATCGTTGTTGATAGATCCATAGGAGCTCAAAGACTCTGACACCCTGGTTTGTGGAAATGTTTAAAAGAATTGATTTAGCCACATACGTCACCAAAATGCACTTATTTTTTCAGTCAAGGGTATTGAGAGAACTTCATGATGGGTGACCTTTCTGAAATTGATTGTCGAAATTGTGCGAGTGAGGACAAAACATAAGAAAATATCATTTGTTGATTTGTAAGGTCGGTAATCAAGTTTTAAAGACTTCCAGACGTAACACACCGGCCATCAAATATGGGTTGGTCCACAAGCCGGGAATAGATGTAGGGCCCACTTGGGAAGGTGGGCCCATGGACTGAGAGTAGACATGGGCTCACTAAACAATGTGGCGGTTGAAGCGTTACAGAGACAGAGGCTACATCATCGTGTGTCAAAGACACTTCCACGAATACATTGAGAAATTTAGCATTAGTTACTATCAAAATATTTTGTGACGATTGACAAAGGTTTTAACGTTTATTGGTCGTCAGAGCAAGCTATTTTGAGATAGCAAAAAGACGTGAACATTTTCTCTCCACACAGGATGAGGGCAGAGCCGAAGTTCTCTCTATGGTGGAGAAGGTTGGAAACAAGGTTATCTACCCAACAGAGGAAGGTGGAGGAGGTTGGACGCAAGGTTATCTCTCCAAGGGAGGAAGATGGAGCCAAGGTTCTCTCCATGATGGAGAAAGTTGGACGCAAGGTTCTCTCCATAAGGGATGAGGGCGGAGCCGAGGTTTTTTCCATGGCAGTCATACATTATTGTGATGATACATCATTGATTAGTATATTATGTTATCTATAAACACATTAAGCTAACTATTTTACTTTCACTTTGGCATAGTTACTATCACGAATACATTCAGACATTTAACATTAGTTACTATCAAAAGATTTTTTTGTGAAGTTAGAAAATTGTTTTTACTTTCATTGGTTGTCGGAACAAGCCATTTTGAGGTAGCAAAAAGACGTGAACATATTTTCTCCACATAGGAGGAGGACAGAGCCGAGGTTCTCCCTATGATAGAGAAGGTTGGACACAAAGTTATCTCCGCTGGTGAGGAAGGTGGAGGAGATTGGATGCAAGGTTATCTCTCTAAGAGAGAAAGGCGGAGCCAAAGTTCTCTCCATGGTGGAGGAGGTTTGACGCAAGGTTCTCTCCATAAGGGATGAAGGCGGAGCCGATGTTTTCTCCATGGTGGTCATACATTATTGTGATGACACATCATTGATTAGTATATTATGTAATATATCTTTTATTCAAAATGTTTTTTGAGCCAACAAATTTAGTAATTAAAAAGGTATGCAGAAGTGAAAGTAATATACTTGGCTTAAAGTGTTTATATAGACAGTTTCTAGATGGTGATAAACAATATTTTTGTACCATACAAAAGTACATTTAGGTATAAAAAATATACTTTTAATAGTAACATACATGNTTTTTCAAAATAGCTAATTAAGAAAATAACATTAAATCTACATAAAATTCACATGCTTATATCTTAAAAAAAATTCCAAATCAAAAAGGAAAATTAACAAAGCTAATCNATAAATCAGTGTATTATAACAAAAATAAAATTTATATATAACATATAACAATTTTTTTAATAAATTTAATTTCATTTATAAAACTTTAAAGACGCACATCGGGCGGGTCCTCATCTAGTTTTATATATTTGAATTATCTACGACTTATATATACCATCGTGATTATAATTTTTAANTATTAATCAATAAATAGTGAATAACAAATTTTAAGAAAATAACATAAGTTATGTTAAAAGAATTATTATTTTTGAAACGTAATAGAACACCTAATTAAGAAAATAACATTATATCTACATAAAATTATGTTTGTAAAGTGACATTAGTGCACTGACTATTGGTAAGTCCAATTGTAGAAGGCACCATTACGCCAGGGATCGAGTCCCGCTTTCTACGAATGTAGGGATTTGGCTAATAGGCCGGCCTATTGGCTTTTTTAAATGTTTATATCGAAAGCTTTGATCTTTGATTTTTTTTCCGATATAATTTTGCCGATATATTGTGTGGGTCTTTGATTAGTGTGGATTCTTCAATGGAAGCTGTCAAATGCAATGAAATGGAATCGAAGTATATAAATCCCGCTAATTTAATCGAGGATGGAGACAATGATGGAGGTTCCAAAAGTAATTCTACAATTAGTAACATTAGAAGTTTGGAAGATTAATCGGTGACTGACGTATCTGGTCAAAATTTAGAGTTTTCTCTTCTGAATAATGTTGATGATTCTGGTAATGAAACAAGAGCTGCTTAATCGAGTAATTGAGAAGCGTTTTTCAAATTTGGGAAGTTAGAATGGTAAACCATTTCAAAATTGGTTTCAAACCGGATTTACGTGGTTTTCTATCGGATTTGGTACAATGCAATACTTCTGAGGAGTAAATAGGTCATCGATCCTTAACGTGATTATGACATATGTCATGTTTTGGATTGTTTATAAAGTTTCTATCTTATTATATAAACCTTGATGACAAAATTACTCATTAACAAGATCTTGACACGTGTCAATTATATCATTCAGATGTTGACACATGTCAATTCATTATTAAAATTTTAAAAATAAAAATGTAAAAATTCTAAACCTAATCTAAAAAGGTTTTATATAAAAGTAAATAGATAAAATAAAACCTAATTTTATTTAAAATCTAATTATAAGATAAATTTATACTTATTATATAAAGTTGGGTTTTGAAAGTTAGTCATTAACAAGATTTTGACATGTGTCAAGTTATCAGTCTGAGATTTTGACATGTGTAAATATTTAATAGGAAGAATTTGATTACAACAAAAAGAAAATATTTTGTTTTTAAAAATATTAATAAAGTAAAAATATAATTACAAAATTTTTTAGAATTTAGAAAAAAATAAAGTTTTTTAAAATAATTATAAGGAGATTATATATATATATATTTCATAAAATTCAAAATTATAATATTATTTACTTCTTTTTAATTTTAAGTGATAATTATTAAAAAAAATAGAAACAAGGATTAAGGAAAATATACTTTTAATTATTTATTCTAAATTTTGTACTCACTTCTATATAATCAAAGATCGCCTCATATTTAAATAGTGTATTCAAAAACATTGCTTTCAACTTTGTTTAATTGGGAATATATTTTAATGGGAAGGTAATTTTTTTTATTTTTTTAAACCAAAATTTACTACTACTTTCTCCTATTTCAGTTGGGAATAGGTAAGATTAATATGTTGACAAAAAAAAGATTAATATATGAGTCTTCTTTTTCTAATACTGTATTTTAAAATTTATTGTAGTATTTTTAGATTATTTTAATTTGTATTTTAATCTTTGAATGATTTGGGATTCATATATTAGCATGCTTATAATTTTCTATTGTTTATTTAGTTATGCTAAATTAATTTTTTTTTCAATTTCTCAACCTTGATTGGTTCGTCATAAACCCTTCTTTTTTGTTTGCAAACATAATTGTTACCATTATTCATTCAATCCCAAAGAGAGATAACGAATAGAAGCTCATCAACCTAATGAATTGATAAAATAGGCTAATCAAACACAAGCGTACAACATACATAGATAGATAGATTGAAAAAAAAAATCGTTGTTGATAGATCCATAGGAGCTCAAAGACTCTGACACCCTGGTTTGTGGAAATGTTTAAAAGAATTGATTTAGCCACATACGTCACCAAAATGCACTTATTTTTTCAGTCAAGGGTATTGAGAGAACTTCATGATGGGTGACCTTTCTGAAATTGATTGTCGAAATTGTGCGAGTGAGGACAAAACATAAGAAAATATCATTTGTTGATTTGTAAGGTCGGTAATCAAGTTTTAAAGACTTCCAGACGTAACACACCGGCCATCAAATATGGGTTGGTCCACAAGCCGGGAATAGATGTAGGGCCCACTTGGGAAGGTGGGCCCATGGACTGAGAGTAGACATGGGCTCACTAAACAATGTGGCGGTTGAAGCGTTACAGAGACAGAGGCTACATCATCGTGTGTCA
>NC_025690.1:15949777-15950919 GCF_000633955.1 Camelina sativa | reverse complement strand
TTTTTTTTTAATTATGTTATATTTACTTTTTCTCAGTTTCTCAACTTTTATTAGGTTGGTCATAAAATCATTATAAGAGAGTAGATAATTTTCACCGGTTGTTCATCCAAAATATCTTTGGAGTAAAAACAAATTTATGGTTAAAGAAATTATATCACAAAATAATTTTAGTAATTATAAGAACTATAATTATGCCAAAATGAAAGTAAAGCAACAAAAAATTTGTTTAATTTGTTCAGAAGATATTTTATAGATGGTGATAAAGAGCATACTTTAACAATAAAATAATTTTGGGTGTAAGAACATATTTTTAATGGTAAAACATAGAGTAAAATTGTACATGCTTACTAATTAGATGTTGCTTTGATGAACTCTTTGCATGTAAAATATTTTGTGAATAAGTTGTGTAAAGTTTTGAAAATTTGACAATAATAATATTCGTAATGATGAGTATCTGGCAAAAATTTTGTTGGGATATAATTTAGTTTTAAATTATTGTAATAATTGTTATAATATATTAAAAATATATAAACATAAATAAGTGTATGAAGGTAATACAAATATGATTTTTTCTCTAACTAAATTTATTTATATATTTAATTCATGAAATAAAGTTTCTTATTATATTTTCAAAAAATTGTTTAAAATTTAAGATTTATTTTTTAAATTCGCAGATCGTGCGGGCCCTTATCTAATATATATATATATATATATATCATTGATAGTATGTTCATGACTAACATATGACCCAAAAAAAAAAATCATCTAGTAATGATGTAACATATGACAAATAGAAAAAAAAAAGACCTCTAAGAGTTGGTATTGAGGATCAGATCCTGAGAGGGCTACAAGGAGGATTCATCCAGAATCTTGAAAACTGTGGAGAAAACTTTTTGTAGTTTGGAATAATTTGAATAAGAGATTTTGTCATTTGGGTAAGACGCTATTAATGTCTTGGGTTTTGGTAGTAGCCGAGAGGGAGAAATTTCGAAAAAGACCCAACGAGGGAATCTTTACTCCGTAGGCATCAAATCCATATATATGACATAAAGGTTCCTTAGGAAATAAAGATTCTTGTAAATATATGTTCAACGAAAAATGCATGCTAATAATTTTTAAAAGTTAGTAGTGTAACTTTATTC
>NC_025690.1:15948416-15949190 GCF_000633955.1 Camelina sativa | reverse complement strand
CCCAAAAAAAAAAATCATCTAGTAATGATGTAACATATGACAAATAGAAAAAAAAAAGACCTCTAAGAGTTGGTATTGAGGATCAGATCCTGAGAGGGCTACAAGGAGGATTCATCCAGAATCTTGAAAACTGTGGAGAAAACTTTTTGTAGTTTGGAATAATTTGAATAAGAGATTTTGTCATTTGGGTAAGACGCTATTAATGTCTTGGGTTTTGGTAGTAGCCGAGAGGGAGAAATTTCGAAAAAGACCCAACGAGGGAATCTTTACTCCGTAGGCATCAAATCCATATATATGACATAAAGGTTCCTTAGGAAATAAAGATTCTTGTAAATATATGTTCAACGAAAAATGCATGCTAATAATTTTTAAAAGTTAGTAGTGTAACTTTATTCACTTTCGGTTGTATATATATATATATATATTNAGAATTGATTTAGCCACATACGTCACCAAAATGCACTTATTTTTTCAGTCAAGGGTATTGAGAGAACTTCATGATGGGTGACCTTTCTGAAATTGATTGTCGAAATTGTGCGAGTGAGGACAAAACATAAGAAAATATCATTTGTTGATTTGTAAGGTCGGTAATCAAGTTTTAAAGACTTCCAGACGTAACACACCGGCCATCAAATATGGGTTGGTCCACAAGCCGGGAATAGATGTAGGGCCCACTTGGGAAGGTGGGCCCATGGACTGAGAGTAGACATGGGCTCACTAAACAATGTGGCGGTTGAAGCGTTACAGAGACAGAGGCTACATCATCGTGTGTCA
>NC_025690.1:15918372-15945891 GCF_000633955.1 Camelina sativa | reverse complement strand
AATAGCTCAAAGTTGTTGAACAAAAATAAAATTATTGGTCATCACATCTCAACTTTAGTAAATCATCTTCATTCATGGGGAATTCATGCTTGGAATCTTTGTAATTCATCAAATATGAGATTTTATTCTGTGATCATCTCTTTTTGATTTGGTAAATCTACCTGACTCTCTTTTTAATCATAAGAGTTCAGAGAATTGTCAACTTTATTTATGTTACTCTTTTTAGGTCCACAAAACCACACAAGTTATTATCTGAAAACGACCGATTGGAAAAAGATGAGCACCACATCACACCGAGAATTTGTACTTATCTTAGATAAAAACTTCACTATCATTTTCTTCTTTGTATTATTTGTATAAACTTTGTAATTAATAGTCCTCTGAAATTAATTTCAGCTTTTTTTTTTATGTACAGATTTGTAGTTTAGAAAGAAATCGAGATAGAAGTTGAGGACTTCTTAAATATGTGTCTTCTATTTGTCAACCTAGCTAACGTGTTCCTCTAAAGGATCTTGGAAAGCACTATAGAGGAAGAGTCACACATAGTGATTAGTGAATGTTATCCATTATTTAAGACTTACGAGGACCAAGCTTCTCCACAAACACATCACTCAGCATAGATCCCCTCTCTCTCTCTCTCTCTCTCTCCCAATCATTAACATAAAAAATTATGGAGCACAACAAGGTTGATACAGAGCTTCAAGATTCATACGACGATCAACAAAAATGGGTTCTTGATTCTTCTACCGATAGTAGAGGAAAGATTCCGCTTCGGTCTAGAACCGGAGCTTGGAGAGCTGCACTCTTCATCATTGGTAAATATATCAAACGTTCAAAGAGATTCTTGTATTATATCCAATAAATATATAACTTTGTTTGTGAACTATTATATATTACGTAATAATCTTATGGTTTGGTATATGTGTACAGGTATCGAATTCAGCGAGCGGCTAAGTTACTTTGGGATCTCCACGAACTTAGTGGTCTACTTGACGACCATACTTCACCAAGATCTCAAGATGGCTGTAAAAAATGCAAACTACTGGTCTGGTGTCACTGCTTTGATGCCTCTTCTTGGAGGCTTCATCGCCGATGCTTATCTCGGCCGTTATGCAACTGTCCTACTTGCAACCAGCGTTTATCTTATGGTAATACTCGAAAACTATATATTAGCATCGACCGTTTATAAACCTTATATACAGTTTTCTTTTGTTGTTGTGAAACCACCGTTTATCTTGTGTACTCTTAATTAAAGCCGATTTCTATAAGCAAAACTATTACGAGCGTTGTTCAAAATTATATTTATCTACCTTGTTAATAATAATATATGTATATTGTATAATAGAAAATTGTTATTTGTTGTCGGTTTTGTACACTATCAAAACCAGCTCTTATAACTTCATATATCTTTATACACATTAATTAGTCCTATTATAATACACTATAATTTTGAGATTAATTAGTCAAAACTTGATGGTTTGCATCCTANTTTGTGAAGTTAGAAAATTGTTTTTACTTTCATTGGTTGTCGGAACAAGCCATTTTGAGGTAGCAAAAAGACGTGAACATATTTTCTCCACATAGGAGGAGGACAGAGCCGAGGTTCTCCCTATGATAGAGAAGGTTGGACACAAAGTTATCTCCGCTGGTGAGGAAGGTGGAGGAGATTGGATGCAAGGTTATCTCTCTAAGAGAGAAAGGCGGAGCCAAAGTTCTCTCCATGGTGGAGGAGGTTTGACGCAAGGTTCTCTCCATAAGGGATGAAGGCGGAGCCGATGTTTTCTCCATGGTGGTCATACATTATTGTGATGACACATCATTGATTAGTATATTATGTAATATATCTTTTATTCAAAATGTTTTTTGAGCCAACAAATTTAGTAATTAAAAAGGTATGCAGAAGTGAAAGTAATATACTTGGCTTAAAGTGTTTATATAGACAGTTTCTAGATGGTGATAAACAATATTTTTGTACCATACAAAAGTACATTTAGGTATAAAAAATATACTTTTAATAGTAACATACATGAAAGATTTGTAAATGGATATAAATCAGTGTATTATAACAAAAATAAAATTTATATATAACATATAACAATTTTTTTAATAAATTTAATTTCATTTATAAAACTTTAAAGACGCACATCGGGCGGGTCCTCATCTAGTTTTATATATTTGAATTATCTACGACTTATATATACCATCGTGATTATAATTTTTAATTTTAATTATGTTATATTTACTTTTTCTCAGTTTCTCAACTTTTATTAGGTTGGTCATAAAATCATTATAAGAGAGTAGATAATTTTCACCGGTTGTTCATCCAAAATATCTTTGGAGTAAAAACAAATTTATGGTTAAAGAAATTATATCACAAAATAATTTTAGTAATTATAAGAACTATAATTATGCCAAAATGAAAGTAAAGCAACAAAAAATTTGTTTAATTTGTTCAGAAGATATTTTATAGATGGTGATAAAGAGCATACTTTAACAATAAAATAATTTTGGGTGTAAGAACATATTTTTAATGGTAAAACATAGAGTAAAATTGTACATGCTTACTAATTAGATGTTGCTTTGATGAACTCTTTGCATGTAAAATATTTTGTGAATAAGTTGTGTAAAGTTTTGAAAATTTGACAATAATAATATTCGTAATGATGAGTATCTGGCAAAAATTTTGTTGGGATATAATTTAGTTTTAAATTATTGTAATAATTGTTATAATATATTAAAAATATATAAACATAAATAAGTGTATGAAGGTAATACAAATATGATTTTTTCTCTAACTAAATTTATTTATATATTTAATTCATGAAATAAAGTTTCTTATTATATTTTCAAAAAATTGTTTAAAATTTAAGATTTATTTTTTAAATTCGCAGATCGTGCGGGCCCTTATCTAATATATATATATATATATATATCATTGATAGTATGTTCATGACTAACATATGACCCAAAAAAAAAAATCATCTAGTAATGATGTAACATATGACAAATAGAAAAAAAAAAGACCTCTAAGAGTTGGTATTGAGGATCAGATCCTGAGAGGGCTACAAGGAGGATTCATCCAGAATCTTGAAAACTGTGGAGAAAACTTTTTGTAGTTTGGAATAATTTGAATAAGAGATTTTGTCATTTGGGTAAGACGCTATTAATGTCTTGGGTTTTGGTAGTAGCCGAGAGGGAGAAATTTCGAAAAAGACCCAACGAGGGAATCTTTACTCCGTAGGCATCAAATCCATATATATGACATAAAGGTTCCTTAGGAAATAAAGATTCTTGTAAATATATGTTCAACGAAAAATGCATGCTAATAATTTTTAAAAGTTAGTAGTGTAACTTTATTCACTTTCGGTTGTATATATATATATATATATTATCATTTTTAGCTTCAGAAATAGCTCAAAGTTGTTGAACAAAAATAAAATTATTGGTCATCACATCTCAACTTTAGTAAATCATCTTCATTCATGGGGAATTCATGCTTGGAATCTTTGTAATTCATCAAATATGAGATTTTATTCTGTGATCATCTCTTTTTGATTTGGTAAATCTACCTGACTCTCTTTTTAATCATAAGAGTTCAGAGAATTGTCAACTTTATTTATGTTACTCTTTTTAGGTCCACAAAACCACACAAGTTATTATCTGAAAACGACCGATTGGAAAAAGATGAGCACCACATCACACCGAGAATTTGTACTTATCTTAGATAAAAACTTCACTATCATTTTCTTCTTTGTATTATTTGTATAAACTTTGTAATTAATAGTCCTCTGAAATTAATTTCAGCTTTTTTTTTTATGTACAGATTTGTAGTTTAGAAAGAAATCGAGATAGAAGTTGAGGACTTCTTAAATATGTGTCTTCTATTTGTCAACCTAGCTAACGTGTTCCTCTAAAGGATCTTGGAAAGCACTATAGAGGAAGAGTCACACATAGTGATTAGTGAATGTTATCCATTATTTAAGACTTACGAGGACCAAGCTTCTCCACAAACACATCACTCAGCATAGATCCCCTCTCTCTCTCTCTCTCTCTCTCCCAATCATTAACATAAAAAATTATGGAGCACAACAAGGTTGATACAGAGCTTCAAGATTCATACGACGATCAACAAAAATGGGTTCTTGATTCTTCTACCGATAGTAAAGGAAAGATTCCGCTTCGGTCTAGAACCGGAGCTTGGAGAGCTGCACTCTTCATCATTGGTAAATATATCAAACGTTCAAAGAGATTCTTGTATTATATCCAATAAATATATAACTTTGTTTGTGAACTATTATATATTACGTAATAATCTTATGGTTTGGTATATGTGTACAGGTATCGAATTCAGCGAGCGGCTAAGTTACTTTGGGATCTCCACGAACTTAGTGGTCTACTTGACGACCATACTTCACCAAGATCTCAAGATGGCTGTAAAAAATGCAAACTACTGGTCTGGTGTCACTGCTTTGATGCCTCTTCTTGGAGGCTTCATCGCCGATGCTTATCTCGGCCGTTATGCAACTGTCCTACTTGCAACCACCGTTTATCTTATGGTAATACTCGAAAACTATTAGCATCGACCGTTTATAAACCTTATATATAGTTTTTTGTTGTTGTGAAACCACCGTTTATCTTGTGTACTCTTAAATTAAAGCCGATTTCTATAAGCAAAACTATTACGAGCGTTGTTCAAAATTATATATATCTAGTTATCTACCTTGTTAATAATAATATATGTATATTTTATAATAGAAAAATGTTATTTGTTGTCGGTTTTGCTCCGTAGTACTTTTGGCACACTATCAAAACCAGCGCTTATAACTTCATATGTCTTTTATACACATTAGTCCTATTATAATACACTATAAATTTTGAGATTAGTCAAAACTTAGATGGTTTGCATCCCTTGTTTCTTGTCTTAATTTTTAAACATGTACAATATTACAGGGCTTGATTCTGTTAACATTATCTTGGTTTATACCGGGTTTGAAACCTTGTCACGAAAATATGTGTGTTGAGCCAAGGAAAGCCCACGAGATAGCCTTCTTCATTGCAATCTACTTGATCGCCATAGGCACTGGAGGTCATAAGCCATCCCTTGAGAGCTTTGGAGCTGACCAATTCGAAGATGGCCATTCCCAAGAACGAAAGATGAAAATGTCTTACTTTAACTGGTGGAATGCTGGTCTATGCGCTGGTATTTTTACCGCGGTGACTGTAATCGTCTATGTCGAAGACCGGATTGGTTGGGGTGTGGCTGGTATCATACTCACAATAGTTATGGCTACTTCGTTTATTATCTTCCTTATAGGTAAACCGTTTTACCGTTATAGAGCACCTTCCGGTAGCCCATTGACCCCAATGTTGCAAGTCTTTGTCGCCGCCATTGCCAAAAGACATCTTTCTTGTCCTAGTGATTCTTCTTTTCTTCATGAGTTAACTAAAGAAGAGTATACTAAAGGCCGGCTTCTCTCCAGCTCAAAGAATCTTAAGTAAGTGCATTACAACTCGGATGTTTAGTCTTGGTTAAAGTTAGGTTTTGGTTCGGATTCGATTTGTTAATTCGGTCAGGTGTATAGTAACTTTTTTTTTTGTTTTTGGATATAGAAAATTTGAATCCATATAACAATAAAACATATTAGGTTTAGTTTTAGTTTATTTACCAATTTTCAATTGGGTTCTCCCGATTGAACACTTAATATCCAAGTATAACCCAATCCAAGGATCTTTAGCATCCAAACATGGAAATGATTCCGACTCGATTTGCAGATTTCTAGACAAAGCAGCGGTCATCGAGGACCAAAACGAGAACACTACTACAGCCGAGAAGCAGAGTACATGGAGACTCGCAACGGTTACAAAAGTGGAAGAAGTTAAGCTACTCATCAACATGATTCCAATCTGGTTCTTTACATTAGCCTTTGGAGTATGCGCCACTCAAAGCGGAACACTATTCATTAAACAAGCCATGATAATGGAGCGACAAATCATCGGGACAAACTTCATAGTTCCTCCAGCTTCATTGTTTTCTCTCGTAGCTCTCTCCATAATCATCACCGTAACAATCTACGAGAGAGTCCTCGTGCCTCTTTTGATACGCGCCACAGGAAACGAAAGAGGCATTAGTATCTTACAAAGAATCGGGACCGGCATGGTTTTCTCCTTAATCGCCATGATCATTGCTGCTTTAATCGAGAAGAAAAGATTGGATTATGCTAAGGAACATCACATGAGTAAGACCATGACCTTGAGTGCTATATGGTTAGCTCCTCAATTCATAGTCTTAGGAGTTGCGGACGCTTTTACACTTGTGGGTCTTCAAGAATACTTCTACGACCAAGTACCAGATTCCATGAGAAGCTTAGGCATAGCGTTTTACCTCAGCGTGCTTGGAGCAGCTAGCTTTGCCAATAATCTTTTGATAGTNCTCATCAACATGATTCCAATCTGGTTCTTTACATTAGCCTTTGGAGTATGCGCCACTCAAAGCGGAACACTATTCATTAAACAAGCCATGATAATGGAGCGACAAATCATCGGGACAAACTTCATAGTTCCTCCAGCTTCATTGTTTTCTCTCGTAGCTCTCTCCATAATCATCACCGTAACAATCTACGAGAGAGTCCTCGTGCCTCTTTTGATACGCGCCACAGGAAACGAAAGAGGCATTAGTATCTTACAAAGAATCGGGACCGGCATGGTTTTCTCCTTAATCGCCATGATCATTGCTGCTTTAGTTGAGAAGAAAAGATTGGATTATGCTAAGGAACATCACATGAGTAAGACCATGACCTTGAGTGCTATATGGTTAGCTCCTCAATTCATAGTCTTAGGAATTGCGGACGCTTTTACACTTGTGGGTCTTCAAGAATACTTCTACGACCAAGTACCAGATTCCATGAGAAGCTTAGGCATAGCGTTTTACCTCAGCGTGCTTGGAGCAGCTAGCTTTGCCAATAATCTTTTGATAGTGGTTAGTGATCATTTAGCCGAGGAAATTTCCGGGAAGGGCTGGTTTGGTAAAGACCTTAATAGCAGCCGCTTGGACCGCTTTTACTGGATGCTAGCCGCTTTGACCGGTGCAAATATGTGCTTCTTTGTGATGGTGGCCATGAAATACACTTACAAGAGTGTGCAGCCCAGTTTGGCTGTTGTTGCTGACCGTGGTGATGATGATAACGTTGAGACAGTCACAGGGACTAATAACACGTCCAAGTTTACGTAACTTCGCTATTGGTTAAATTAGGTCACATGATAACCCTTTCTTGTTCTCTTTTGTGTGTTCATAGAATCATAGTCAGCTTTACTTTAAATCCGTATGTACCAAACCGTTCGAACTGAACTATTTTAAACGTACTCCGACTACTTTTATTGTTAAACTCCAAACTATGAATTTGTTTGACCAAAAAAATAAATAATAAATAAACTGGAATTTACCGAATATATATATTACAAATTTATTAAAGTGAATAATTTGTTCCAAAACCGGAACCAAACTAAGAAAATTTTGTTTTTATATATTTGGTCATGAATTTATAAAAATTAATAGATCAAATTAGGATGGTATTCCGATGAAAATATTTATATTGTGTATATATATTTTTTCTTTGATAAATACATACATCATGGTGTAGTTTAATTAGTTCTTAATTAAGAAACGAAAATTCATGATTAAAATTTTAAATATCTCCTGGTTCAACCAATCAAGAAACTATACGAATCCAGCGAGCAATGCTAGGAACACCCTGGTTAACGGCGAACGCCATATAATACCCAGGCGGAGAAACGGCGCCGTTATGTGGTGCCGTACACTGAATCCTATAACGACCAACTCCGTCAGGTACAGACGGAGCAACGGTCAACTTAACCAGCCGTTGACCTTGAGAAAACGAATGAGTCGCAAAAGGCGCGCTTCCCCAATTGATCTGAATTATCTCCACCACCGGCAACGGCACCGTCACGAACACGTCGAAGACCTCACCGTACCGTACGATCTGCGGGATTTCTCGGATCTCAGGTCGGAGATTAGCTCGATCCGGCGAAAGATACTCCGGCGAAAACGCTTCGATTCGTAGCTCCGTTGGGAACTCGGCGTTGAATTTGTAGAAATAATGAGGATTACTTCCGGCGAGAAGGATTCGACCGTCCGGTAATAGATTCGCCGTCGAATGGTACATTCTCGGTACGGTTCCTGGGTTCAATGTCATGAATCGTAAACCAATCGGTTGATCGGGTCGGTATAGAAGCGGGTACAGACACGGATCCGATCCCATTTCGAATCCTTGGCTTCCGGCGTGAGCTCCGTTTATGATCAGAATCTCTCCCGTCGGTAGATTCACCATATCCCCCATGATCCTCCCGAACGGCATCTCCTCCGTCACCCAAACCGGATCCGCCGCTGTAGCGACGATTCTTCCGCAGGTTGCGTGCGCCGGAGCGTCGGTCGTACGCGCTGTGAAGGCCCCGGATTGAGCTCCGCCGCAGATTAGAATCTCCGCCGTGGCGAAATCTCCTTGAATCGCTAGCATCGCCGATGATCCACCCGACGGATAGTTTCTCGGACCGCCGTCTAACGGTGGATACTCTTTTACGACGGCGTTTATCCGGTGGTCGTATTTAACGGCGCGACTGTTGGCGAAGACGAAGAGGTTACCGCCGTCGTCAGGGAGGAGATGAACGTACGGATAGAGATTGTCCATTTGTTTGTCTTCCACGTCAGCAAGGAACTGAAACGGAACGGCGCCGTTCTCGCGTGGAGGGTAATACTCAACCGTATTGGTTCCTCTTCCACCGACGATAATAACCGAACCATCCGGTAATATTTGGTTAGTAGCATACCAGCGTCCGGTTATCAATTCGGTATCTTGAAGCTCCACCCAATCGCACGTTTCGTTCGGGTCACACGGTTCGAATTTACGAATCTTTTTAAACCCGTCTTTATCCCCACCCGTTTGAAGCAACGAACCGTCGGATAAAAACTGACCTGACGAGCACCACGTGTCGGTTTGTATCATCAGCGGTCTGATCTGGTTAGTAGCGAGGTCAAAGAGAACCGAGTGAGCGTAGCAGTCGTGCTTAAGGGCTGCGTCGTTTGGGTCTCTCCGGCACCGATGACGGTTGAGAGCTTTCCTAGACGGTCCGATGTTAGTTCGATCAAGAAGGATGACGGTGTTGAAACGGGTCACCGCCGTGTGCATAGAAGCTATACCGGCGTCTTGTACGATGAGCTCCCAGGTGCCTGGTAAATCGGCACGTGCGATGGAGAAGAGAAGAATGAATTGGAGAAGTACAAGTAGTACGATCCCTGGAGTGTAATAATAAGGAACAACTTCTGCCATTTTTTGTGTTGGCCTAAAGCTTTTTTGGAAGCTTTCTGCTTCACTGACACACTTAAAAAGAAGGTTTAGTGGGGAATAGGTATACTCTGTAAATTAATCACAGCCGTTGATTTGTCTGTGATGATTTTTGATTCGATGTTCAGACTTCAGACATACTGTTGTGGGTCCCATGAACTCAAACTAGTATTATTATTATTTTTTTCTATTTCTTTTAAAGAAAAATTACTTAAATTGACACTAATAAATTTGATTAACGTGTTCTTTTTCCTACCTTTTCTCCATACTTCACCTTTTTTCTACGATCATTTCATCATCTTGATGCTTAGACAACAAAAAGAAATGATACTTCTTCTACATGATTAGTTGATAAATTGATCTGTTAATTTATTAATTTAAATTTGTTGATAAGCTTTTTGGGTTGTGTTGTCTGCAGCTAGTGGTTTCAAAAAGTAAAATCCATTTATAATTACTTTCGCCCTTATAATATGTACATCAAAATATACAATCCAATTAATGTCACTCTCTCTCTTTACATATAGTTGTAGGGAATGGACTTAGCCTATTAGTATTAGCCATTTCTACCAGAGAAATCTGTCTCGATCCGTTTTAAAAATATTGGATATTGTAGAGATTCCTAGCTATATGAATACAAGAATTACACGCGAAATAGTGGGAAAGAGGAAAGAAACAAACAAACGAAAGTAACCATGACTTACTTACTCGACAACATCTATGTAACATAAGAAAGTAAAATTTCACACACAAAAAAAAAAAAACCAGGCTTTGAGTAGCAGCTTTGAGTTGAAAAGACATTAGGGTGGCAACAAGGACAAGAAGATGGCAACAAGTACATTTTAAAATTTTCACACAAAAAAAAAAAAAGTAAAATTTAAACTCTCAGTAGCAGCTTTGAGTTGAAAAGACATTAGGGTGTAAGCCTTTGAGGGTCGCGAGGGAAGAGCGATGTTTTCCGGATGTTGTTCAGTGCACAGAAAAGCATGACCACTCGCTCTAGCCCCACTCCGAATTCACCGTGTGGAGGCGCACCATACCTGTCAACAACATGATGATTTTGTATCAATTGACGTCTCTGCTTAGAGAACAACAACAACTCAGATATAAACAAGAGTACGGAACCGATCGAGCTGGTTTTTCAGTTTGTAAAAATTACCTGAATGAATCGATGTATGTGGATATTGTCTTGACATCAATCCCGCATTCCCCTGCACGTTTCTCCAAGACTTCTGGGATATGGACACGTTGTGCTCTAGATATGATCTCCTCACCTAAGACAGAACACGTCAAGTTAAGTATCAAAATGAGCAGTAGTAACATAATTGGTGACAACCCACAAGGTAAATTATAAAGAATAGCTCAAAGATGATGCACCTCTGATGAAGACATCAAAGGAGTTGCTGTAAAGAGGATTATCAGCACAAGGCATTGTGTAGAAAGGCCTAACCGCCGTAGGATACCGATGCAGAATATAGAATTCAGTGTTGTACCTATCGAAATGATCAACAACACCATAGTGTTAGATAGATACATAACTAAAAGTGATATCAAACAGAGCGGTAGATAAAAATGATGGTTACTTTTCCAAAACAAGTTGGCCAAGTTTTCTCTCAGATTAAGTGTTTAGATCACCAAAAGGATCAACCTCCACACCAGCTTCCTGTCAACAAATCAATTAATATTAATAAGTCCATTCGAAAAACTCAGATAAATTAAATACAAAAAAAAATACAAGTCATACCTTAAGCATTTGAACCCCTTCTTCAAACGTTAACCTCAATGTCTTTTCAAGAAACTGCATATTAATTAGCACCAATTAATCAGAATCCAAAAAGTTACGAAAAATTCAGTTTCTGTCTTTCTTATACTGCACATGGTTTACCTTCAAAGGTTCAAATGGGTATTGCTTTCTAACAGCTTCCAGTTCCTTCTTGCACTTTTCATTCAAACTAGTGAATATAAACACAAATAACTCGTCCACAAGGTCCATTATCTGCACACACAAAAGCTATTAGCACCACTGGCAGAATACAAGATACTTGATGAGATGAATACTATATATATATTATTGACGGCTAGCGCAGTATTCTTACCTCAGAATAGTGTTTGTGAATCTCCATATCCACATCAAGACCAACAAATTCACACAGATGTCTATGAGTGAACGAGTCTTCTGCTCTGAAAACAGGACCAATCTCAAAGACGCGTTGCAAGTCACCACATATAGCCATTTGCTTGTGCAGCTGAGGAGACTGAGCTAGACAAGCAGGCTGTCCTTTGTATTCCAACCTAAATACAGCAGAACCTCCTTCACTACTACCGGCCATGAGTTTCGGTGTGTGGATACCAACAAAAGCTTTGGATAGTAATTTTTCTCTGTAAAACTACAAAAAAAAAGTGATAGCTAATTCAGTCACGAGGGCACGAGGCATACACAAATATTTTTACCAAACCAGGCTCATATCTCTCTCTATTACTAAAAGATATGAAAACAGTAACACAAATGATATAAAGATAATCTAATCATCTCCACCATGTATTTAAAAAGATCAAGGCCTTACATTTTCGACATGGCACACAAGGCGGAAGATGGCTTGATTAGCAGGTGTTCTGATGTCAATCACCCTATTATTCAAACGTGTATCCTGATTGACACGAGGAGCTGTCTTTTTATTATCCTGCAAACAACAGCTTCTATGACCACCATATATGATAGAAGCAGAAGAAGAGAAGGCAAAGTAAAAAATTGTACCAGCTAGCTCCAACTAATTAATCTCTAAAACCCTAAACCATATATATACCTTAAGAGATTTTTCAATGTCTTCTTCCCTTCGGGCAGCATCCTCCACAATAATTGGTAACCTTGTCAAGGCATTGTTGACGCAGTACACTTTTCTCATGTGAATTTCAACCTGCAATCACATAAACGAATTGAGAGGAGGAGGAGAAGAAGAAGAAAACACAAACCTGCTGCGTAGTTCCCTTGACAGGGTCCTTGGGAAGAACAACGACACCGACGACATCGACAAATGATTCGCAACTGAGCTGCTTGAGGTATTTAATCATGTCTAAGCTAACGTCATTCTCCTCCGATTGCTTGGCCACGCACTGAACAGTGGATCCACTTTGCCTCAAGATCAAAAACAACACTTTGCTAGACTGTGGACGATTCGTGTGAACTCGTCCTCTGATCAGAACCTCAGATCCGGCTATCTCTTCAACCAAATCGCTCACATCGGTCCACTCTTTGCCTTCAACAGCCTCTCTCCATTTCCCGGCTTTCGGATCCGCCGTCGATTGCAACTCGTTAAGAGTCACGTCGCCGTAGTTACTGGAAAACTCTTCGAGAGACATTGAAGCTGCTGTGAGAGATGATGATAACACATGCATGTGAAAAGACTAATCAAAAAACCCTAAACTAATACCTAAGTATTAAACCAACCGGTTTAAATTAGTTTAATCAAATTTGTGTTTCTTTTTCTGAACCAACAAATGTTGCGAGGTATTTGACCAAAATACCCTTCTTCCTTCACCGACCAGGTTTTAGGGGTTTTCTATAGGGTTTACCTTCTCCAAGTTTGATTTCTCTTCAATCTCCGATCGCAAAATTTCAAACAAAACCATTCTTCACGTTTGATTTCTTTCAGTCTCCGGTCGTTAATTTCAAATACAAATACGAAAACGTTATAATTTAATTGATGCGAATTCAGCTTCCAATTCAGCCGAATCATTCGCAAAGTAATCTTGGAGGAGAGAAAGAGAAACCAATATGGAAGCTCGAGTCGGTGTAGTGGTGGAAGGAGGACAGAGAGCTCTTAATACGGCCACCGCCACCGCGGTTCATAACAGCGTTGTCGACGCCGGAAACAGGAAGCTGCTGTTACAGCAACAACCGCAGACTCAGACGCAGACACAAAGCTGCCATCACCAAAGTAATAAACAGTCGTTGAATCAGCAGCAAGGGCATTTCGGCACCGTTGAGCGTCTTGTCGCCGGAGGAATTGCCGGTGCTTTTAGTAAGACTTGCACCGCTCCTCTTGCTCGCCTCACCATCTTGTTTCAGGTACTCTTATTTTTTTCACAGATTAGTTAATGTGAAATTTTGAGAGCATCTTGTGTTGGAGCTAGTGTAAGGATCCTTAAATGAAAGAATAAAAAAGGAAACTTTAACTTACCCTGTAAGGATTTTAACTAGTAGCTGAATTGAAGACTTTATTATATATACTCACAAACATGAATGATTCGTGAGGATTTGAGGAATGGTATGATTTTGTTGTTGTATTTGACACATGGATATATGTTATCTTCAGATACAAGGGATGCAGTCAGAAGCTGCAATTTTGAGCAGTCCAAACATTTGGCATGAAGCTTCCCGTATTGTCAAGGAGGAAGGTTTCAGAGCATTTTGGAAAGGAAACATGGTTACTGTAGCTCATCGGCTTCCCTATGGCGCAGTTAACTTCTACGCATATGACGAATACAAGAAAGTGAGTGGATTCAAGTCTCTTTTATTTTAGAGTGTGGTCTGATAGCTGTTTCATGCTGATCCGTCTCTCAGACTTGCCCTTGCTTTTTTTTTGTTTGCAGTTCTTCAAATCAAATCCAGTCTTGCAGAATTATAAAGGAAATGCAGCTGTGGACACTTCTGTGCACTTTGTAAGTGGTGGCTTGGCTGGACTAACAGCTGCTACAGCTACCTACCCTCTCGATCTTGTAAGGACGCGGCTCTCTGCACAGGTAATTGTGTTATCAACTTTAACTTTTATCTCTTAAAAAGAAGGTGGTTTTATATACCTATTTAGTCTCTCCCCCCTTGACATAAGCAGTGTTATTTGTCTTCCCTTTTCCTGAAAGCATTATATTTGATCCTTTCCAGAGAAAGACAATCTATTATCAGGGTGTTGGGCATGCCTTCCGTACCATTTGCAGAGAAGAGGGAATTTGGGGTTTCTATAAAGGACTTGGTGCAACATTGTTGGTACGTTTTATTTGCTTACCCTTGTTCTTCTGAATGAACTGTGTTGATTGTTAACTCCTTGGTAGTGTTGAATTAGTCGGAATTGGTAGCCGTTTAGCCAATATCTCCCATTGCAATTTTCCCTAGGCTGCTAGGGTAGATGGGATTGTCCTAGGTGGTCCAAATATCCAATTAGGCTCTCGAAATAGGTGGTTAAAGCACATGATAAAGGGACGTATATGTACTAAGAATTTTAATCCTTGTGTAAGCTGTTCAGTTAAGAGTATAGATGTGATTTCTTGATAATGCATACCATGCTCAGGATCAAAATGCTTGTCTTTAAGCTTCTTGGTACATCTTTTAAATTGCAGGGTGTCGGTCCAAGCCTTGCAATCAGCTTTGCAGCCTATGAGTCTTTTAAAACATTTTGGCGCTCTCATAGGTAAAAGGCCTCTATATTTTGGGATTTGAATATCAATATTGCCTAGTGAGTTTGTCTGTCCAATAAGAGTCTAAATTTATCCTATCATAATACGTTTGTCTTTAAACATGTTCAGGCCTAATGATTCAGATGGCCTGATTAGTCTTGGTAGTGGCAGTCTCTCCGGAATTGTTTCCTCGACAGGTTTCTTATCTGATCTCTCCCTTCTCTCTAGTTACCATAGCTAAATTAGCTCAAAGAAAATTAGATGAGTCATGGCCTTTTTGGTATATACATTACATGAAAGTTTTGTTATATTAACTCGATAACTTTTGTAGCGACATTCCCATTGGACCTGGTGAGAAGAAGAATGCAGTTGGAAGGAGCTGGTGGACGAGCGCGAGTGTATACCACAGGACTCTTTGGAACATTCAAACACATATTTAAGACAGAAGGCATGAGAGGGCTATACAGAGGAATCTTACCAGAATACTACAAAGTGGTTCCTGGTGTTGGCATTGCCTTCATGACATTCGAGGAACTTAAGAAGCTCTTATCATCCGTCCCTCATTAATATTGTCTTATATACTTTAGTGTAAGCTGCTTTATAGAGTTTGGAGAAGAAGAAACAGATTACCATTTTTCCTTTGGTAGTAGTTTTCTATAATCTTTCGGTGTATAGTAATTAGTTGCAGTTTTAGGTGTTAAGATTTACAATTTGTTCCTCCTCCATTAGCATCTCTCGAGATAACAATTTTGCTTTGTTCAACTCTGTCATTGATCCAAGCTTTATGCTCTTTGTATTCCTTTATGGATTCTTAATATATGTATATGCAGAAACTTTTGGTTTTTGCTCTGTTCAACGAGCCTCCCTTGGCTGAGTAACAATTTGGATATTTAGACAAAAAGAGTTTTCGAATGAGAGACATTGTACAATGTTTTGCTAAAACAAGCATTTTTGAGAAATTACAAATGAAAGTTCTATAATCGATTTGGCAATATATATTTGAGTCATACATGGAAATTTAACCAAATTTATGTCAAATATATTAAAATTAAATGAATCTATAGAAACAATTGATGAGCGTCACAACAAAGAGAATGTTACAAGTCCCTCCGGATTAACCCCAAAAGAATTAAGAATAACTTTTTGGCTGTACAATTAAATGATTACAATTTACATACACTGAACAAACAGACAAGAGACCAGAGAATCATTTCAGATTTGTATGTTCCTCCTCCTCATTGCTTCTGAGGATATGAAGTTGGTCTATGTGATTGAAGATGTTTTAATCTGCTTACGAGCGAGTCAATATATGTTCTGATTCGATACCGTACTGAGTTTGTGAGTGTTAAAGGCGGATTGAGAATCAGCGTCTGCGCCTCTACTACTAGGAAGACTAGCAAACGCACCGCTTTTGAGTAGAGGTTTCCTGCGTTCTCTGCATCTCCCATCACTTCATCTACCTGAAATTGTCAAAACTCTGAAGTCTCAACAAAAAGAGGGATTTTCTACTCTTTAAAGACTTTAAATTTTACCAAAATCGTATCAAACAAACCAAATGGTATTTCACAAAAATCAAAAACCGGGTTGGGCACTCCTAGTTGTGAATGAAATGTAAATAACAAACAATAATAACCAGATTCGTTTGGGATTGTTCATCAAGGAAATAGAAACTTACTCCTCCACTTATGCCGAGAGTAAGAGCTGCTTGAAATATTATCTCCATTGCATCCGGCATCTTTAAATTATCTACAATGATGTTCTCTGTATTTTAATGATTTTGATTAATAAAAAAAACGAGAGATTGTGTCAGCAGTTAGGTTACTCCAAGAAAATGCGTACCAGATTCAACAAACTTGGCAAGTTCTTCAGCACGCTCAACCTCCTGGACAAATTCTTTCTGAATCTGAGACAATATCTTCTCTGATCCTTCTTGGCTGATATTTCTTCTTACTCTGTTCATGTCTTGGCGCAGGCTTCCTTCTGTACCCGAGACTGCCTGAGTATGACAGATATGCAGTGCTTGATTCCAAATTGCAAGAATCACCAGTTGGATCGAGAAAGCTTCTAAATGCTTACCATTTTCACCCTATTAAAAAGGAAGCATGGAAAGAAAACGCTCAGAAACTCAGGTTTTGTGCCAAACTTTTCTATATCTATATTTGATTTGGCTTACCCTTTCATGAACCAATTCTGCTATTGCTGCTGCACACTTTTGTAAAGACCGGATTCTTGTCAAACTGTTAGTTGATGGCTGTTCAAAAGCATCTACAAGATCCAGAGAGCCATGGGAAGTACCCGGGATATAATTCTGACTCTCCAAGCTTCCAAATCGACTAATGTTGTTGCCAGTGGCACCAGCTATTGGCATAGGGGCCGTTAAACTAGTTACATTTCTCTTGATGGACTCTACAGGAGGAGAATGTGATTTGAATGGGTAATTGAAAGGCTTCGGAGAACCAGACGAAGATGATGGTATATCAGCCGGTGGTCCAGATATCAGAACATAATCTTGATCCATTGAGTCTGAAGAATCCCCTACTGCAGAACCGAAGTATATTAGAAACTGTGCAAGGAACTTTTCCAAAGGCAATTTTATTTTTATCGGCTAAGCAAATTATAGAAATTTGATTACCTCTTCCTTGAGTACTAAATGATCTGGAATCAGGCAAGCTTGACGGTTTAAATTGGCTTCTATCTGCTAATCTATGGCCTTCAAACTTGAAATTAATGGTTTCAGCTCTATGACTGACTCTACTATATCTGGAAGTAAGTTCCATGTTTTTCAAAGGACTAGATGCTGCCTCCCTTCTCTCAATATTAAATCCGTAAGATGACTTCATCGGAGAAGTATGTTTAAAAGATGAAGGACTTCCCTCAGGTCCACTAGAATCATCATCTAAAAAGAAAGGCAAACAGTCTTCTTGAGAAATTTCATCCATATTTCTTGAGGGACTGCTTCCAGATGAATGAACATCGTTCATCGTTTGTGAATCTAATCTACTCCTGCAACATTAATCATCATCAACAAAACAGTTTGGACCACAAATGATAGACAAAACTATTTTAGCACCGGATCTACCTTGTGAAATCATATGATTGTTTGTCCGAAAGAAAAGGATGATGAAAAAACTCTTCAAACGTCAAACGTTCCACTGTCAGACAGAATATTTCCAAAAAATAAATGTCAATGACTAACAAATAAGGACCCTCAAACCACTGTTAAGGGTAACCAACACATACACTTAGGAGATGAAGAGACAATAATGGTAAACCCCCATATAAAATCAATACCCAGAGTGTTTAAGACAGACCCAACTTCTATGGACAATTTCAAAGTTTTGGCCATACTTTTTAACAAAACAAAAACTGTGTACATGATAAAAAATGAAATAGCTCGACTGCCCATTAGGCATGACCACGGTTACGCTTATCACTGTTACGGTTAATTAACCACCGGTTACGGTTAGAAATTTTGTTTAACCTTAACCATAACCGTTTAATAAACGGTTAAACGGTTACCGTTAAATATGGTTCCTGTTGAAGCGGTTACAGTTATATACGGTTACGTTTATTTGATAATTTGATATTATTTGATGATATAATATAATTGAAATTCTTTATTTATAATTATTATGTTCTTTTAGTGTACTCATATTTCTTTAGTACTCATATTTCTTTATATCATATGATTCATATTAAATAAATAATTATTAGTATATTTTGTTATATTTTTAAAACGGTTACGGTTAACAAATTACGGTTTAACTATGTGGTTAACCAACGGTTTTGATATGGTTACGGTTAATTAACGGTTATGGTTAATATAATTTAACCATATATTTACGGTTAACGGTTACGGTTTTTAACCATTTTATACGGTTACGGTCTGGTTACGGTTCAGATACGGTCCGGTTACGGTCCTAAATATGGTTACGGTTTAATTTTGGTCATGCCTATTCTCTTGTTACTTTTCAAAATAAGATTGACACACATATGCTAATAGAATCTGGAAGTTTATTTGCAAAGATGCTTACCTGGATTACGACACAGTAGCTTCCGGCATAGATCTTTACAGTCAGTACTCAAATCTCTACAGTCTGCTGGAAAATGTAAGTCAGTTGATCTTATAATGTTCTGGAGCAACTGTGGACATTAGATGGAGAGCATGTTAGCCGATAATGCATTCACCGAAATACAAACATTTACATATTTTATATCCTCATGAATCTTGATATACAAAACCTGAATTTGACTGATTCCTGTAAAAGGGGTTCTGCCTGTCACAAGTTGAAATAATATAGCACCAACACTCCAGAGATCTGCCTGTGTATCAAGGAAGATTATAAGCAGGATATGGTATAAGAATGGCATAGGTGGCATATAGAAACAAAAGTCGCACCTTTGCATCATATTTTTGAAGCTGCATAATCTCTGGGGCCATATACAGTGGTGAACCACATAAAGTTTCTGCCAAACCCCTAGGCTGCAACGATCTGAGCTAAGAAAGTGTGATGTTTAAGTGCAAATTACAGGAAAAATAACTAAAACTAGATATATATCGAGACAAGAAAAGCAGAAGGAAACCATATAAGACCAACTCTGACCATCACATCACACTAATTGTTTGTGTAACAAAGGCGCTGACGACAGTACCTTGCAAATCCAAAATCAGCAATCTTCAGAGCTGCATCAGTATCATCTGTGGATAGAAGAAGATTCTGTTTCAAGAACGAAAGAACCTTAGCAATCGAATTTCAATTTTAGGGAAAAAACTCTATCTCTGCTAGTGAGAAAGAAGAAAACATATTTTAGTGGAACCTAACAGAGTATACTTCTACAGCGTCCAGAACAACCCTTTGAAAGATTAATCATTTAGCAAGGGCTCTCACGTAATGTCATGATATTTACAATAGAAGATCATATCAGGGTTTTGAGTTATCAGACATACCTGAGGCTTTAAATCACGGTGAATGATATTATTGTCACGAAGAACTTGCAAGCCAGCCGCTATTAGACAGAAAAATCACTTAAAGAGTGAGAATGTGATTCTACAGCTTCCAAACAAAACAGCAAACGAAGCAGAATCGTTGGAGGACTTTACCTAACTGCAGCATAAAATGCTTAGCAGTAGCTTCAGGAACACTTCCATGTTTGTGAATATACATAGACAGATCACCTCCTTTACAATACTCCAACACCAGGTTTATTTTCCCAGGAGCCTATATAAGAAAAAACAAACAGAAAACCACCCTCACCACAATTAGACCTATCAGCAGTTTAAGCATTTACCATTTCCAATACAAATGATCATCTTCGGATTTCGAAAGTGCTAATAAAGCCAACACATTTAACAATTTCACAGAGAGAGAGCAATGGCAGCTTATACGAGCTACTACATCATTCCATATCCTGACTGCTCTCTGATTCTATGGTTACTAGACAACCAAAGAGAACTCACTCAAACAACAAGAGAGAAAAATAATAAAAAAACCTCGATCATGTCGATAAAGCGGATGATGTTAGGATGATTAATCTTCCTTAAGATAATAATCTCGGACATAAGACTCTCTTGCAACTTCTTATTAAGCCGAGCCATGGCGATCTCTTTGATAGCAACGACGGTGCCATGGACAAGGTGCCTCCCTTCCCAAACAACCGAAAACGAACCCGACCCGATTTGTCGACCCACCGCGTAATCGCCGATAACCCTTCCGCTTCTCCCCGCCGCCGCCGACAACGACTGAGCCATTTTTTCCTCCGGACGAAGGAGCAAACAAAATTCAACTCCGGAGATCCGAATTTGAGCTGCAGAGATTATAAAATCTTGTTTTGGGATTTTCTCTAAAACCCGCTTTGAGTTGAAAATAAAAAAAGAAGAAGAGGATTTTTCAATTGAGGCGTATTCAGATAAAATGATGTTATGATAATATGACAAGAAGAAATGAAAGGTTTATTAATTTGAAATATGCAACTTTTTTTAAAAATTATTATTATTAATTTACAAAGGAATCAACTTGTAAAATGACGCCTCTGTTTTTTTTATTTTTTATTTATACGATCAGAGATGATGATGATGATGATGATGATTTGTGTAATTAATTTAAAATTACGGCTGAGTGGACGTAATGACAGGATGATTAGTGGTCTTAATCTGCGAACGCTCATCGTTAAAGCCCAGTCATCCTTTAACTAACATCATCTTACAATTGTGATCATATTTTACCTTAAATAAATCTATAAGTTATTAATTTTTTTATGATCAATTTTTTAGCTACTATATGTGTTGTGCAAACTCACAGCCTAATTCACTTTACTCAAAAGATAAATTAAAATATGTTTACTAGGTAAATAAGCAAGACATCATGTGAAATTGTGAACAAAGATTTGTTGCTCTCGATCATAGTAAGATACTTAAATTATTGGTGTCCGTTACAAAACAAACTTCAATGTATATGGCTCATTGGATGTATCGGTTTCATAATTTACGGTCGGCAACAAATTTGATGATAAAATAATACTAATACAGATGGAGTATAAAACATATTAAAATGAAGTGTGAAAATGGGATTACGTGTACATTGATATAAATGTATCACCCAAAAATATAACACAAGAAATAGCGTAAGTAGTACACAAGAATTTTAATATGTAGGAGCCTAATAGATAAGCAAGCAGCTATGTATATAGCGTGCCGTTGTAGAAAGCCGACTAGCTTTTTTTTTCTGATTGATTGTGACTTTAGCCCCGCTTTTGCTTATTAATATTTCCAGCCGTTGATGACTTTCCAAAATCCTTACTTGTGGGTTTTCGAATTGGGTAATGTACTCTCAATAGTAAACGCCTAATGGTCCTAGGTAGATTCGAATCTGGAACCTGGTATGTTGGCAAACTTTGCACGTCAATGTGTCCTCTATCTCTCTCTCATGATTGGTCATCTGTTGTAATGCATGTCTATATCCACGATGCCATTGCTCTGTCTGTATTATTCTCTAAAATTTAGGGTTTGGATGGTGACAACAGTCAGACAAATCCATCAACGAATTAGATCACTTCTTATTTAGCATTCATTAAATATAGTCTACAGCAGTGCGGTCCAAAGATAATAAAAAGAAAACCGTTGCGGACTAACTGCAAACTATTTTTGTGTATAAATAGAGTTATTCTACCGCGGTCTATTGTTCATATTATTTTTGGGGCAAACTAAACCGATGACATATTTGTTCTCTTTGACCACTGTTACCATTCATATCCTTAGTTATACAAATATATAGTAGAATATTTTTTATCTTATTGGTACTATTGGTTGTTGGTACAGAAAATAGCATGCCGTCGGTAATTTTTGACTATTGTATGAACTGATAACTCAATTGATAACATTGCGTTTTTTTAATTTTCTTGGGGGCAGAATTGTGTTTTTCTTCTCCGTTGGCCCAACAGAGAGATTATTCATAGCAGCCAATTCGACTGAAAAGTATTGTGGGAAAAGTTAAGCGAGAAAAAATCTGTGAAGCTATCACAACAAATTTGTTTTATTTTTATTTTATTATTCTCATAAATTCATTTTAATCTTTAATATCAAGCATAGAATCAAGAGAAATTGCACTCTCTAACTCAAAAGAATTTTATAATTCAATCAATAACTATACTAACCATATAAAGGTGATATAGTGTATATTTTCTATCTATATTATATTAACATTTTTGAAGTACATTTTGTGTTATGCCTTTTTAGTTTTGTTTATTTAAAAAGTTATTTACAACATTAACCCCTAAAATTTTTCCAAAACTAACATTACTCCAGATTTTGTTTCCTAAATATTTTACATTTCATTTCAATTAAAAAATAACAGCAATCAATATGGAAATAGAAACTATCATATACTTACCATACATTATGTTGTGTTTTGAAGATATTATATATCTGAATCTTTCCTAAACAAAGAAAAAACAATTTGATTCCCATTTTGTTTTCCAAAATCTGTGAGCTTTGATTCTTAACGTAAGAAAAACTTCGATTGACAATTATTTAAATATTATAATTAACATCTATAAACTTAATAAATTTTTTAATTATTACGAATATGTAAAATTAAATAATTCTAAAATACTATATAATGTGGTTTTATAGTAGATGAGTTATAAAGAGAACATGTTGAAATTAATAAAATATAAATAAATTTGTGTTAACACGGGTTAAATCCTCATTTAATTATTTATCAACATTACTAATATTAGAATATTTGACATAAATCAAGTTGATTTAACTAAGATTGTATAAAATAATTAAATCATTAGGAAAAATATGACTTAATCACAGTGTATAATTATTGATTATGTATTTAGATCCCTTCTTTTTTGTTATAATAATTAAAAATCAAAATAGAATCTCAAACACTAAACAAAACAAACTAAATATAACAAACAAATAGTCATGAAGTGTACTGCGGGTTAAAAAATAATATAAATATTTAGCCGCACAACAACTAGAAAAATTAGTTATTCCTCTATTTACAAAACATTCAATATTTAATAAATAGATACAACATAAAATATAAATTATAATAGAATTATATGTCCGCAGTGTACCGCGGGATAAAATCTAGTAATAATTATAAGATTAACCCCTCTTATCACCCTCTACCACCACTCCCTACCAAACACCTCTGGTGACCACTGCCGGCAAACATCTCCCTGATCGCCGACAAACACCTCCGGCGACCACTTCCGGCGACCACTGTCGGCGACCACTGTCGGCGACCACTGTCGGCGACCACTGTCGGCGACCACCACCGGCAACCGCCGTCGGCGACCACCTTAGACGCCCACCTCCGGCGAACACCTCCAGCGCTCTAACTCAAAAAAAAATTATAATTCAATCAATAACTATACTAACCATATAAAGGTGATATAATGTATATTTTCTATAATAATTACAAGATTAGCCCACTCTTATCACCCTCTACCACCACTCTCTACCACCACCTCCTCCAGCCCTACCGCCGGCCACTACTTCCGGTGACCATCGCCGATGAACACCTCCGGTGACCATCGCCGATGAACACCTCCGGTGACCATCGCCGGTCACCGCCGACCATCATCGCTGGCCACCAACTCCAAACACTATCTCCGACCACCACCTCCGGCGGTTACCCTCCACCACCACCTCCTCCTCCAAACCATCAACACCCTCCCCCATTAGTAATTTTTCCTACCACTTGTGTCCTAATTTTTTTAATTAATGTACTATATCCTTAAATATATTTTCAATTTTGGTTACTACACTAATTCACCCTAGAATCAAACGGAGAAAACTTAAATTCTTTCTAGAAAAACCGAGTGCGTTATACTTTAAGACATATGGAATCATGTTTTTTTTTTTCTAATTCTTCATTCCTCATGTTTTTTCTTTCTTCATGTCTATGTAATTCAAAGATAACAACACATGTTTCATATTTCATAACAACCAACATTGTTATCTTTCTGGATTAACAACAATAAAATCTTATATTTCAATTAATCTTAATGGTAACTTTCTTTTTCTTATATAAAGAGAGGAGTATTCGTTTTGTATCTATAGTTTCTAATATTAATATTCTTGAGTACATTTGTTAATAATTACAATGGTTTATACTTATGGAAAGTAGGTTAATTAGGTTATCATTCTATTCTATATATAAACATATGTAATCTCTATTGTATATTTTATCAGAGTTAATATATTATTTCCTGAAGTATTCTTCTCTCATTAACCTTTAACATCTAACTTATTTTTAGATCGAGTTTCACAATTCCGACCAACGACTTGTTGGGATAAAGGGCTTCATCAGGATCACGGATATAGGATACACATTATATAACCAATTTATCAGGTAAGATTTTTAGTTGAGGTTCTATTTTAATCCTAGTATTGATGTTATTATGTTGCACAAAATGTTAATACACAAAATGAATTTTGGTTTCTCAGACTTGGGAAAAACTAGTATTAGTTAACTTTTTTCCGAGCCAGGTGTGGATTATTCGATCTGGCAAATCATAATAAATAAATAAATAAGCAAAAGGTCACTAAAAACATATAATAAAATCCCACATGCCCACAGATCATTCAACCAGACATCCCATCAAGCTTAAACATAAAGAATCACAGGTCATTTATACTCTTCGAACATGTTGGTCTCTTGATTCCCCATTCTCTATAAATAAAAAACACCTGTTCACATCTTTCTCGATATATATGCATATCTCTACGATGTTCCATTCTTTAACTTCTGTCGAAATAAAAATGTATTTTTCAAGGCTTTTGGGAGGTTTTTCAGAGATGTGATAATTAATGACAAGGAGAGGAATTGTAGGAAGGAACACAAAAAAATGGAGAAATTCTTGAAGGTGGCACAATCATTTGCATTTGTTTGGGGATTCATCTTGCTGGTGGCTCTCGTGTGTTGCTGCATCAGCACTAAACCTAATCGTGAAAAGGATGATGATACCGGTTGTGCCGCATGCGAGGGAGGGCATGCTGGATGTTAGTCAATAAATCCTCTTTTTTTATCTTTCATTTCACTTTTCTTTCTTTGATCTTCTGGTGGTTTTGTACGACGAGACAACATCGTTCATGGCTTACCCTATCGTTTTCATAATTAATTACAGATATAATTTTGTTATTCCCTTTTTAATATTATAGTAGACCAAGTTAACCTTTCTTTTGTTTTGTTTCTACCTTTGCATTTGTATGTAGTCTAGACTTTGATTAGGATAACAACAGCTTAACAGAAAGAAACAGTATCGTAACCATAGTTTTGGTTTGACTTTGCACTTCCGGTTAAATGAATCTCAGCTACTAAATTAATGGGTTTCATTTGCATGTTCATGACACGAAAGTAACTATATTATGTGTGTCGTCAAAATAATAGTACTAGTAGCAAGTACTAATATAAACTATATATATTGAAAGCAGATAAAGTCTGTTTCTTCTATACAAAAATGTAAACAATTTCCAAATAGCTGTAATCAATCATGACCAACTATGAACTCGTCACGTTCACCACATTCTCTATTTTTCATTACTCAACAAGACAACAACAGTCCACACATAATTTTGGTCTAGACATTCGACGGTTCAGTCTGGTTTTGTACTTTTCCGGTTAGTCCAAATTCTGACTTTTATTATTGTAGAAGATGATAGGCTTGCTTAGTTTATTTTAAATAAAAGAAAAATCACTAGGAAAGATATATATTTAAGGGAAATTTTCAAAAATAGCACAAAATTAAGTTTTTTTTGTAACATTTGATTTTATTGATTTCAAGTGTTTGCATTACAATAATCCTCATGGAGGAAATTTATCAAACCATTCGGAACGTAATAATGAAACATAAATGTATTGTTATTGGTTAGAGGATCTTTTGTTAGATGATTGGCTGCTTTGTTACCATCTCTTCCAATCCATGTGAACTTGACTTCTTCAAACTTTTTTTTCGAGAGTAAGGCTTCTCTTATCCAATTATGCATGCTAAAGTTGAAAGATTGTCTGTGTAGTAGCTTTATCAACTGGAGGCAATCTCCTTCAAAATTCACTTTACGTAGCCCTCTTATCCAACAGTGCTGCATTGCTTGAATAAGATTTTGATATTCACTCTCCAATGCATTATGAATTTTGGATCCTGTGGCTTGACTTGCTCCCTCATAAGTTCATGTAGAATTTCTTATGATCCATCCAGCTTGCGGTTCTCTATCAGTGTTGATAAAAGAAGCATCATAATTACATTTGAACCATGAAGTCTCCGGTTTTGTCCAGCCCTTGGATCAAAATTAAGTTTTTATTCCAAACTTAGCACAACATCTCTAAAATTCCAAAATAGCACTAATTAATCTTTTAAAATTAAATTCAAAATTCAAAATATTAAACCCTACCCCTTAAAACTATACCCAAAATGTGAAATTGAGAACCCAAACCTAAAAAATAAAATTTTAAATATTTTAATGTGCTATTTTTAGAAATTTAGAGAATTTGTGCTACAGTTGTCCATAAAACTTGTTTTAGTGCTATTTTAGAATATTTCTCTATATTTAGTTCCTCTTAAACTGAATAAAATGTTAATTTTAAATTTCTGTAAATTTATATTTATATATACATATATACATATTTTTATGTTCTGTAAATTGTATGGTCAGTTTGGCATAAATATTTATAACAGTGAAAAAAGACAAACTGAGAAAAAAAAAAAATAGAAAAATAAGTGTGGGTCTACTACAACCATACAATTACACACAACACTATATCTCCTTCCTCGCTCGCTCATTCACTGCGTCAATGGCGTCCTTCAATTCTTTCCCAATTCCCAAACAGGTGTGTTCTCTCTCTCTCTCTCTCTCTCTCTCACTTTCTATATATCATCTGTATAGACAGACGCGCGTGTGCCCACTCTCTCTCTCGAGCTTATTGTTCTTTTGTTTTGGATTTCGGATTATATATATATATATAGATTGTTGGTTCTTCTTCTTCTTCTACTTCTTCGTCTTCGTCTGTTTCTCGGCCACGTATCTTGGTCCGATCGACTATGGCGTCGACCAATACTATGCTGGTAACATTAACACGTATATGTATCTTCTTCTCTTTCCCCTTTCAATCAAACATGTTCTGAGTTCTGATTTTGGATCCAATCCAGGTCTTCGTACCTCCACATCCTTTGATTAAACATTGGCTCTCCCTTTTACGATGTGAGCAAACTTCTTTCCCCATTTTTGGTGAGTTACGTTACTCTCTCCCCCCCCCCCCCCCCCCCC
>NC_025690.1:15887259-15917566 GCF_000633955.1 Camelina sativa | reverse complement strand
CCCCCCCAATTCAGATAGATTACGCTCCCTCTGATCATCGATTTTGCAATGTTTCTCTCTGTGCTTAATGCTTCAGTTAGAATTCCAATGACTTCTGTGGTTCCAACAAGATGGTCGTTTCTATCCTCACTCAAAGAGGAAAGCAGCTTTATTTATCAGAAAGATCATTTCAAAGCATGTAGCTGCGCGTCTGCAACCCCTTACACTACAGGAAATAATCTCTATGTTGAGCTCCAAGATTCAACGGTGTGTGTATTGAAAGTTTCACTACAGTATGAACATAATTTTCATGCTCTTTTTTTTTTCC
The DNA here is from genome assembly GCF_000633955.1 of Camelina sativa. Classification (NCBI taxonomy): domain Eukaryota; kingdom Viridiplantae; phylum Streptophyta; class Magnoliopsida; order Brassicales; family Brassicaceae; genus Camelina; species Camelina sativa. The sequence continues at coordinate 15,917,259 of NC_025690.1, read as the reverse complement.
TTAGTGGTGTGGTGGTATTCATTTTTTTTTCAGGAAAATATTGGAGAGCAAATGTCTTCTGCAAAAAAATCATATACTTCTCGTAGCATGTTGCAATACAATTTACTAGCAAAGAACCTTTTAGCACTAGAGGAAACTTTTGTTGCCTTGGACTCTTTGAGAATGGAAAGAGATATTATGTTGCAAATGGCCAAGTTAGGGGCTGCTGAGTTTTTCAAAACCTGTCTATCTAGGTCTCGTTGTTCTTCAATCACCTCATGCTTATCTGACACAACCGAGTTGGTGGGTACAACACCGAATCAGCAGCATGTCTTTGTATCATCCAGAAGGAAATTGAAAAAGATATCTAGAAGGTCGAGTGTGACAGGTGAGAATGGTGTTGATCAGGGTTCTTTGCCAACCGGGTTAAGAACCACATGGAACATTATTGATGTCCCTAGAGTGAGAAGACCACCAAAATATAGAAAGAAAAGAGAGAGGATCTCTAGAAACGAGGCTGAGATGTCAACTGGAGTCAAGGTTCAGTGTGAAATCTTTCTCTTTTTTTTACCTTTCTGTTGTTCTCTTTTAGTTAACAAGAAATTCTTATGACAGTCTCATGTATCTTTTGAAGATAGTGGCGGACATGGAGAGAATCAGAACGCAACTGCAGGAAGAAAGTGGTAAGGTAGCGAATTTGAGTTGTTGGGCTGAAGCAGCTGGGATGAACGAGAAACTCCTGATGCGCAATCTACATTACGGTTGGTACTGTAGAGATGAACTGTTAAAAAGTACCCGGTCTTTGGTTCTCTTTCTTGCAAGAAATTACCGGGGACTAGGAATCGCCCACGAAGATTTAATTCAGGTTCATCTTCTCTCCTTAAGAGTCCTACAAAAGTTAAAAATTTTAGCTTAAGATTATGATTACATACAGAACATATAGGAAACTTCCGGCTTGGTTTCATTATACTGCTTGGTACACACATATGATGAAACTTTGCAAGTGGGAAGTTTTAAAACTGTGATTGCAGTTCCTTTTGTACTTATATTGTGGGTTTTGCAGGCAGGGTATGTGGGGGTGTTACAAGGAGCAGAGAGGTTTGATCACACAAGGGGTTACAAGTTTTCAACATATGTGCAGTATTGGATAAGAAAATCAATGTCAATGATGGTGTCACGGCATGCAAGAGGCGTCCATATTCCTGTTTGTGCATTTTGGTTTTTGACCCTTTCTTGTTTATCTAAGTTTTCTCTCATTTTCAACAAAGCTAACCTTCGTTTATCGTTTCTGTTTATTGGCAGGCATCAATAATCCGAACTATCAATCAAATCCAAAAGGCTCGTAAGACCTTGAAAACAAGCCATGGGATAAAATATCCAGCGGATGAGGAGATTTCGAAACTAACAAGCCTCTCCGTGAAGAAGATTCGAGCAGCTAACCAATGCCTAAAGGTGGTCGGTTCAATCGAAACGAAAGTCGGAGATTGCTTTTCTACAAAATTCCTGGTATGTCGTTTTGGACCAAAATGTGCTGAAACTATGGATATTTTTAGCAATTCATGTTGGGAGTGGAGGACTGAGGATTCGGTTTTACTGTTTAGTTGGCTCAATCTTTGGTTTTGAGAAATTTTCATCGAACAAGAACCAAGATTTGTTTAGTTTTAGTATGGAATGAAAATACTGTTACCATCAGGTTTATCATAAAGATTGGTTCAGTTTAGATTTATGCAGTTCTTTTTGTTCAGTTTGGTTCGGTTTTGAGACTCAACTCTTTTTCCGTGCATGCAGGAACTTACACCGGACAGGACGATGGAGAGTCCAGAGGAGGCTGTGATGAGGCAGAGCGCGAGGAGAGACTTGCATGATCTTCTAGAAGGGCTAGAGCCAAGAGAGAAGCAAGTGATGGTTCTACGTTATGGTCTTCAAGACTACAGGCCCAAGTCCCTTGAAGAGATTGGGAAGCTTCTTAGAGTTAGCAAAGAATGGATTCGGAAGATCGAACGGAGAGCAATGGCTAAACTCAGGGACCAACCCAACGCAGAAGACCTCAGATATTATTTGAAGCAGTAACTGATATACAGATTTTGGAACCACACTATGTCTTCAATCACAATGTGAAGGTGTGTAATTATCAACTATGTGTGTTTATAATATAACATTGGATTGGAGATCTCTACTACAGTTAAAGTTATGTATATGTGGTGTAAACTTATATCTTATTATAGAAACCTGTTCAAATTGTTTTGCAAAATTTTGCCTCTATCTTAATATTGTTTTAAAGATTTTGGATATATCTTCTTAATAAATAATATATAATTATGTATATACAAAATTCTTCTTTAAACAAAAGACTTGGTTATCAAAGTAATGAATTTGATCTTAACTCTTAAGATTATACAATATCATTATTATAAGGAAATTATAAAATATAACAATAATTCTTAAACAAAATTTAATTAAGAGAATTATACAGCTAATTATTAATACTGTAAAAATGTGATTATAAAGAAATGATAAAATTACTAATTCTAAAAGAAACTTAGCTTCTATAATTAAGATAATTATACAGCTAATTATTACTACTTTAAAAATGTAATCATAAAGAATTTACAAAATTACTAATTCTAAAAGAAAAATGATTATTTTTTCTTTAAAATAAATAAACTTCCATAATTCAGGAACGTATATAATTAATTATTAATCCTAAAAAAAAAGATTGTAACTATTCACCTCTATATAAACAAATAAGTTGTCTCATATATTTTCTCATCAAACAATACACTTTTCTTCAAAAACATCACATTTGCTTCAACTACATTGGTAAAGCTTCTCTTTTTCTTTTTTAAAAGTTATTATTATTTATATAGAGTTGTCTCAAATTATATAGTAAACCTTCATGTTATGTATCTGTTATTTATTTATTTTGTTTTTACATTGAGAAACAGCTAGATTAGTGAGTTATTCTTGAGTAAAAGAAATTTACTAGTGTATTTTAATAAAAAGAAAGCCCAATGGGCCGTAAGAATAAGATCCAAAATCAGTTTCGGAACTATACTACTCGATTGAGAGCCGGTTTAAGTTCGCCCGCCCTATCGTCTTTGTAAAAAGATTCTAACCAGATTGGGAACATCGACGAAAATGGCGTACTCAATTAGTAGTAACGCATTCAGGTGTAGTTCCGATACGCTGCGTTTTAGTCCCCGACAACAACAATGCAGCAGCCGCCTAAACCCTAATCCTTCGTCCTCTCTCCTCTCCTTTAATTTCTCCCCGATTCTCGCCCGAGTATATATATAAATATATTCTATTATTCCTTAGCTCGCTTTTCGAGTGAAACGCTTTTTTGTATATTCAAACTGAATATTTTTTGATTTTCTCGAATTTTGTTGTATAGAATTCGGGTGCTTCCTCTTCGTCTGTTTCCCAGCGGAGTATTCGAGTTAGAGCTAAAATGGCGGCTTCGGAAGGTTCTATCAACGGGAGCAACAGGATGCTGGTAAACAAACAAAAAAAAAACATTCGGATTGAATTTTTAGAATTTTTTTGAAGTTTTTGTGTTGATTTGATTTTGGGTTTCAGGTGTTTGTGCCACCACATCCGTTGATCAAACATTGGATCTCTGTTCTGAGAAATGACCAGACTCCTTGTCCCATATTCAGTGAGTAGATAAGATTTTTTGAGTAGAGATGCATGTAGAACTGAATTCAATTTCTGATTCGTTGGATCCTAATTTCTTGAATTTAGTGAACATTCTTTAGCTCTTAGACTAAAGTATCTTCTACATTGCGTTTGAATATGAGTTTTTGTTTTTGTTTGGGTCAGTTTGCTACTATACAAGTCTCTGTTTGCTGTTTAAAGCTTGAGTTTTTTTAAATTATTCTTAGGGAATGCAATGGCTGAACTAGGGAGACTACTCATGTATGAAGCATCACGAGAGTGGCTGGTGAGTAACCGTTTTAACAAAGTTTCACATCTCTTTTTCTTGGATTCGTTTTCTCTGGTTTTTTGCTTATTGTTTCTTTGTCTGTGTGTTGTCAAGCCAACCGTTGTTGGAGAAATAATGTCTCCATTGGGTCCTGCTTCTGTTGAATTCATTGATCCTAGAGAGCCTATTGCGGTTCGTTTAATTCCTCCAACTCTTCCTGTCTATATATACTTTCTTCTCGGATGTAAAAATGTAAAACATATCTGACACTTGGTTTTTGTCTCGTGTAGGTTATTCCGATATTGAGAGCTGGTCTTGCTCTTGCAGAACACGCATCCTCGGTTTTACCGGCGAATAAAGTATATCATTTAGGTAAGTACTTTCTTGTTCGAAGATGTCAAACATGAAGACTTTTTTTTATTTTATCTAATAGCTTATGATGTCCCCATGCTTTATCCTATTTGCCAGGAGTAAGTAGGGATGAGAAAACACTTTTGCCGTCAGTGTATCTTAACAAGTAAGGACTTGTCTGCAGCATTATGTAGTTTTACTGAAGTGTTTTACAATAACAGCTTTTGATACATCTTCTTTAGGTTGCCTGATGAATTTCCCAAGAACTCGAGAGTATTTTTGGTCGACCCAATGATTGCCACAGGTAAGAAAGTCTTAAATCAATTCTTGTAATGTAATGAGTTTTAGTCATTTTAGCCTCCTCCATATTAGAAGTGTAATTAAGGTTTGATGTTCAAATGTACACGATAATATGGGAATGTGAACGCATGACATGGTGATACCAAACTGTTTCATAGCTTGAAGTGTAGGTTTAGCAACAGCTTGGTTTTTTCTCTATGCTTGAAAACACTGTTTATCTGTATGTTAGGTGGTACCATAATAGCGGCGATGGATCTATTGAAGGAACGTGGTTTGTCTGTTCAGCAAATCAAAGTGGTAATCATATATATATATATATATATAGAAAGCAGTTTTTTGTCAGAAATCTTGGCTACCTCAAGTAGTTTGATTTTTTCCGGTACCTCCTTGATTACAGATTTGTGCGTGTACTGCACCTCCTGCACTGTCGAAGCTTAATGAGAAATTCCCTGGGTAAATCAATAGCAAAAGATCAACTCTCAACTTGTTTGACATTTGGTTAACTCTTTACTAAACTGTTTGCAACATATTTCAGGCTTCATGTATATGCTGGAATGATCGATCCTGAAGTCAATGAAAATGGGTAAGTCAGATATACAAGTTCACACGTTTTCGATTTTGGGTTCTTGGCTTTTAATTTCCTTGTGTATTTACAACGAAATAGGTTCATAATACCTGGGCTTGGAGACGCTGGAGACCGCAGCTTCGGGACGGAATAAGCTTTTTGATGAAGGTGCTTCTTGTGTAGCGTTTTTTTTAATCTTTACAGTCAAATTCATTAGACTAGTTTGGTTTCTTACTTTGTTTCGATATGTCTTGATTTCAGGTTATTGAAACTTGAAAGGGTTTTGATAAAGAGTCAAAGATTTACAAACAAGAAGAATCTGAATTCTCCTCATTATTAAGAAACAAAGAACAAAAATCTTGTAAACACAAATGTACTTTGGGGAGTATTATCGTGATTTATGTGTCATTTTTGTCAACTGTCTCTACAAAACCATTTTTGAAAGAACAAAAATATGCAAGCAAATCTGAAAAAAGCATTTAGATGAATCAGACATTTGAACCAAATTTCAATTTGAATACCCAAACTAAACCACTCTTTTGTTTTGGTAACGTTTCCCGAGTTCCGATGATGTTATAACCAAATCAACATGTTTACAAAGAACAAGCGTCGGTCTAATTCTGGTTTAAAACCTTTGGTAGTTCGGTTCGATTTAAATTTAAAACCCGCTCTAATTGGATCGGTTTTTGAACAAAACATAATAAAGGGGTATAGTGGTCATTGCGATAAAAGCAAACCCTAAGAGCTCTCTACTATAAATAAAATAAACCGACCATTTTGTTTCATCTTCGTCGCCGCCAACTGATCTCAGATACTTCTTCTTCTTCATCACAGGTGAGAATTTATCCTTAAAGAGTCTTAGTCTCTCCTTCTTCCATTGATATCTTATGGATTAATCTTTTATGAATCATTTGTTCTATTGCTAATCTGATTGATTTTTTTTTTTGTGTTTGTTTAACCTGCTCAGATCCTTTTTGTGTTCAAGCCAAATCTGTAAAAATGCAGAACGAAGAAGGTCAGGTCACAGAGCTCTACGTTCCAAGAAAATGGTATTATCAGGTTTCTTTGTTCTCGACGTTTGATTAATACTATAGTTTAAGCTAAATTATCTTAATTAAGTACTAAGCTGATTCGTTTTTTTTTTTTTTTTTTTTAAAAAAAATTCAGCTCGGCAACAAACAGATTGATCACATCAAAGGATCATGCTTCTGTTCAGCTTAACATTGGTCACCTTGATGCTGATGGTGTTTACACCGGCCAATTCACCACTTTTGCTCTCTGCGGATTTGTCCGAGCTCAGGTTGGTTGGATTACTTCAAATTGCTTGAATTAATCTTCCCACAGTTGTGATAACAAAGATCATTGATTGTGTTTTATTTTTTAATTGAATCTGCAGGGAGACGCAGACAGTGGCGTGGACAGGCTCTGGCAGAAGAAGAAGGTCGAAGCTAAACAACAATGAAGACACAAAATCAAAGAATCTCGACCTCTTTGTTTGCTTTTTTTTTTGAGGTTTCCATTTAATATTAGCAATGTGGCTTCGTTCGTTTCTCTGCTTGCGAATTCATGTTTTTGGATTTTTCTATGGTTTATGAAAGATATTTATTATTAAGCTTTTGAGGCCAATGGAATCAAATTCTTATTAGAGTCTAATTTTTGTTTATGATTATCATAGACCACAATGCTTAGTGATTTGTCTGGTGTACTTGAGAAACTGTTATTGAAAAAGTTGAATCGGTTACACATTATTTCCCTCGATTAAAGTATAAAACAGTGGAACATAGTTTTCTCCATCTTCAAACGAAAAATGGTTAAATCTTTAAAATTCAAACAAAAGACGTCTTGGTTTCATCATATCTCACCATCCCAAAGCTCTTCAAGTGTCTTGTATGGACTCAACGTCTCATGTACAAACGACGTGCCTTGAACTAACCTAGCCTGCAGATTTATATGGCAACAACGCCAACAAAAAATTTAAGTTTAGACTCTCATAGAGATTCTAAATTTGCAGGAATGTGTGTGGTTTATAGTTCTACTTACCTGCTCTATCTTAGAGAACTTGTCAAACATTTCTTTTGGGATTGACCATCCCAATACATCAAAATTTTCTCTGATTCTTACTTCATTTGTGCTTTTGGGAAGCACACTATGACCCATTTGAAGTCCCCATCGAAGCGCGGTTTGTGCAGGAGACTTTCCTAGTTCTTTCGCAACCATTTCCAGGACCGGACTCTTTAAAACATCGGCTTTCACCCACGTTGTTCCAGGAGAACCCAGTGGCGAATATCCCTGCAACAATCGGAATTCACGAAGTGTATAAGACTATAAGCATAAAATTATGATTCCTATAATGATTTGGACATGTTAGTGTCTTCAAACTTACTGATAGGTGAATCCCTTTGGACTTGCAGAACTCATGTAACTTATGTTGTTGCCATGAAGGATGACATTCCACCTGGTTTACAGCGGGAGGAATACGAGCAGCCTCCACGAGATCTGAGAGTTTCTTTGTAGAGAAGTTACTTACGCCAATGACTCGTGCCTTGCCTGAATCATACAGTGCTTCCATTGCTTTCCATGTGCTAGGAATATCAATAGGCATAATGTTCTCAGGCTTAAACTCAACAGTGCCTTTCTTCAATCTAACAGGCCAGTGCATCTTGAGAAAAGATATCAAATGAAACCAATCAAAATACAAGTAAAAGCTTTACTAGAGTTTCAAATCCAAAGATCCAACTAGTTCTGTAAGAACAAATCAAGGCTAAGCAAGAAACACATCATGAAAACTGTTAAGATAATAAAATTAGCATATGTTCAAAGGTGTCATGCTTACGAGATACAAATCAACATAATCAAGCTGGAGATCCTGTAGAGTTCTGTTCAATGCATCCTGTACATCCGGAGGGTCGAGATCAGTCAGCCTGTCATGGCATAATTTGTAGGTTATAAGAGATTAGAGAAATGCTAAGCAGACGCGAGGGAAACTGAAAATGCGTAAGAAAACATGAAATGTTATGGACAAAATACCAGATTTTTGAAGTGATGAACAGCTTCTCACGCTTCACTACGCCATCTTCAAACAAATTCTTCAGCACTTTCCCAATCTGCAGGTGGAAAAAGTTTTCATTATCTCCACAGCGAAAGTAGAATGTACATATCAAATGAACTTAACAACAGTTTATATAACAAATAACACCATCAACCCTTCAAAATCTAAAGCTAGTTAAGAAGAAGATAAACAAAACAATGTGTGCCAATTGTCATTCCCAAAAAAACAGGATAACATACTAAATCCAATAAGAACGATCATACCAACTGTTCTACTAAAGAGCATCAAGCTACGCCAAAAGAAGAACAAAAAAGAGATGATACAAAATGTGTGGAAACATGAGGTAGACAAGATTCAGATGCCGTCTAATTCAAACAGGCAAGAAGATAATGAAGAACCTAAAAACGCCAATACATACTAAATTTGCCAGAGATGCAAGGTTTAGCAGATAAAAAAAAAAAAAAAAAATCAGATCGGTGAATTTAACCTCAATTTCATTGCCATATCTTGAAGCACAATCAATATGCTGATACCCAATCTGCAAAAAAAAAAAGAAAAGAAAACGATGCTGTTAAGATCTGAAATCAAACCTTGAACATCTAAGTATGAGTGACATGAGACGGAAAATCACGTACGAACCTTCACAGCGGCGGCGACAGCGTCTCCAACGACGCCAGGAGCAGCTTGCCATGTTCCGAGACCGACAGATGGGATCTTTGATCCGGTGTTGAGTTGGAAGAATCCGAGTTCGTCCGCCATTGTTAGAGCTTTAAGAGTGCGATTTAGATCTCTCTCTCGTTTCCCTATTTAGTATTTACAATAAGGCGGAGGAAGAAGAGTCGACAGAGCGGGAAACTCGTCGGCGTTATTATTTCTAGACGGCTAGATTTCGAACACGTGGATGATCCAAACGCCACGTTACATGTTCAATTTCACCAATTTAAATACAATATATATTCGAATAATATTCTGAAAATTTTCGTAAGAATAAGAAATAATAGAGAATATGATTTATGAAGTTTTTTCCAACACTGGGAAATTGAGATAACTTTAGATAAAGATTTGGTGGAGGGAACGTGTCTGATTCGAAGATACGAGAAGCTACAAACTGTCAAAAGAGGAAGAACAGTTGAAAACAAAATCACATCGACTAGTAAAGAAAGGGATTCTTCTAGGCCATTGCAGGGTAATCTACGGCTGTAAGTGGGGGTTCAGGAACAAGACCAGCCGGAGCAGAAACCTGAGCAGGTGGGTAGCTGGTATCTTCATCCTTAGGAGCATGAATGATCACAACATCAGGCAATGGTGTCTTTGGTCCGTTAATGCCCTTAGGGTCCCAATCAAGCATAACCTTCACCTTGATTCCCAACACACCCTACACATTGCGGTTTAACCAGACTTAGATATTAGACACACATTGCTGAATTACTAACACACTAAAGAACATCTCCGAAGGATATTTACCTGTCTGAGCAGAACATGTCTTACTGCAGAGTCAATGTACTCCTTAGTTGGTTGACCAGATGAAACCATGTAACCATCCTTGAACTTCATCGACTTAGCACGTGCAGCACGGAGCTTTCCACTTACAATCACCTCGCATCCCTTAGCTCCACTCTCCATAACAAACCTCAACACACCGTAGCAAGCCCTGTACAACATAATATCATTGCAAACATTAACATCTTTGTATGAGAACATTAAGTAACTTTGAAATTCCATGTACACTTACAACCTAGTTGAAACCTTACGTCTGAGGCGTGTTCAGTGTATACAATTATTCAATACCATTCTGTATATGACAGACATATATTACAACTACTCTATACTAAACATATAACTAATAGTAGTTCGGTGAATGAATAAACGAGCTAGTAGTAAGTTGCCAAAACCAATTTCTCAAATGAAGTATCCAACGAAAAAAATATACAAAAATGTCATACCTACGAACAGCAAGACCACCGAGAAGCTTGTAACGCAAAGACTCAGCCTGAGCAATGGCACAGAGACCTCTGTTAGTCACCTTCTCAGCATAAAGCTCAACACTGTCTTGTGGGAATTTGAATCTCTTCTGGACAAGTGATGTCAATTCCCTAATTCTCCTCCCCTTCTCACCTGTATCCAAATAACTATCCTAAATCAGATCTCGACACACACAAGTCTCCAAAAGATTTCTAATTTCCAAAAATGAAGAACAGTTTCAACATACCGAGAACGTTCTGGGTACGTGTGGCCCTGATGATAATCTCAGTCCTCATAGGAGTAACCCTAACCTCAACACCAGAGTAACCATCCTCTGCAAGCTCTCTGGTGAGAACCTCGTTCAATTCAGCGTAGAAGACACCGTCGGCTACAAACTACAAATGAAAATCTCAACAGAGTTACTCAAAACAGTTCCAACAACGATGCAGCGAGATAAATCTATCGAAATGTAAACAAAAAAAATAAAATGAAATCAGAATTCAAACCTTCCTCTTCTTGCTGATCTGAGTCGTCATGATTGTGCGAATGTCAAAATCTGCCGATCTCTGGAAACCCTAAAAATGAGTGAGTACAAGGAGCCGTAATCTCGAGAGAGGTGTGATATTAGTAGTATTTATATTTGACCTAATTCAGAAAATCAGGTTTCACGTCCAAATTTACTTTGGGCCATAAAGGCCCATACATTGATCATAAAAAATAGTTAACTCATTAGTTTGGTGTGGGCCTATGGATGTTTTCAAATATGTATGTTTTTAATCAAATAAACAAAAAAGACTTGTGTCGCACCTAAAAAGTCTGAATATTCCGTATTTTATACACATTTCCAAAACACAAAAATGAAATTATTTTCAGACAGTAGAATTAAATTGTTTTAATAAAATTACTTAAAAAGTAGAAAACCAAGTATAGTTACTTAAAAACCAACTAATAAAAAGTTAATATAAAAGTTTCCATATTTAACTCAACAAAAAAAAAAATCTGTCCGCCACTAAAAGCAACAAAAAAATGTCAAAGGGAGAAAAGAAAGAAGGAAGAAGCTTAATATCGAATCTAAGCCGTTTTGGGAAATTCTATTAGTAGGTAGGTGACTCAAAAATCTCATCCTCTTCCAGCGTTCTCTTCTTCTTTCAACTTAGCTATCTATGGAGTTCCTCTGCTTTTCCCCGCCAAAATCCCTCCTGAAGCAAATGTAGCCTTTTTCCAATTGCGAAAACTAGGGTTTTTTTTTTGTTCCTCTTTGTCCTCTCTGATTTTATCAGAAAAAATTTCTGGGTTTTGGGAAAGAGATATTGGAATCGTTGTTGATTGAAATGAAGAAGCTTTTCGGAGGTCCGGGAACTTTGTGTGGTCTGTTACTGAGAATCGGACAATGTGCTTCTGCTGCGGCTTCAATCGGAGTTATGGTCTCTGCGAAACAGTTCTCTGTTCACACTGCTTTTTGGTGAAGTGTTTGTTTTTGTCTTTCTGTCTTTAAGCTTGTTTTGTTCGCTTAGATGTCGGATTTGGCGGATTTAACAAGTATGATAATAGAAAATCTCTGCAATGTTTTTGAGTTGTGAAGTCTTGTTGATGTTGTATGGATTTTGGGTTTGTTTTTTTAGCTACTTGATTGCATCAATGGGTCTTCAGTTGCTGTGGAGCTTTGGGTTAGCTTGTCTTGATGTTTATGCTCTCAGGGGCAAAAAAGATCTCCAAAACCCAATCTTGGTTAGCTTATTCGTCGTTGGTGATTGGGTATGCACCACATTTCTGTGGGTTTGTTACACTAAATTCTTGATATGATCTTGTTTGAAGGAAACTGAAATGTTTTTTCTTGTTTTGCAGGTGACTGCAATGTTATCTCTTGCAGCTGCATGTTCATCAGCAGGAGTTGTAGTCTTGTATGAGAAAGATATCAAGTATTGCAATACTCAGAGCCAATATCCATGTCTTAGGTATGAAGTAGCTGTAGCCCTTTCCTTCGTCACTTGGATCCAAATCGCTGTTTCTTCTCATGTCACATTCTGGATCTTAGCTTCTGTTTAGTTTCGAAAACAAACCCCACCTTTGTGTTTTTTTTCTTCTTGGAATGTTGAGAACATCTTTGTAGTTTTGAGATCAGTGTTTCAAATCGAATCCATCAGTGTTTCTTGAAATCAAACTATTGCTACATAGATATATATCTCTCTTTTAACTCTTAACCACCACACCACACCACACCTTACTTATCGAAGACTCATAAACCTTGTTATATACATTGAGGCATTGAGCACTATAAAAGTAGTAATCAAAACTTGATGAGTGTAAATCTTTGATCCGTTTTACAAAACTTTCTTCCAATTGCCAACTACTACATCTTTTGAAAACAAATACATTCATAGACGAGACATGTATATTCTCACTAGTGAAATTATTATTTATTTACAGAATCCTTATACGACACAACAAAACGTCGTTTTACTTCACAAACTTTCAAATTCCGTGTAAAATGCTCTCGATCTCCTTCACTACAACATTCATGGTTGGTCGACATTGTCTAGTCTCCTTCACACACCGCTCCGCCAAAACTCCAAGCTCCTTCATCGACTCAATCTCCATCCCCGTCGCTCCTTTACCGATCACAGGATCAATCACATCCATCAATCTCCCTTCCTTCAAAACTTTCCTAACAAACACAACCAAATTCACATCTTCCTCGTCTCTATTGAAATCGATCGCCTTCTTACAAGTCAACAACTCGAACAACACAACCCCGAAGCTATAAACGTCGCTCTTATCCGTCAACTGGAAGTTAAGATAGTACTCTGGATCTAAATACCCTAAGGTTCCTTGCGCACAGGTAGTAACGTGACTCACATCACTCAAACCTAATCTTGATAATCCGAAATCAGCAACCTTAACATCAAGATTCTCATCTAGTAATATATTACTCGATTTAACATCTCTGTGATAAATCGGCGGTGTAGCTGATGAGTGGAGATAAGCAAGTCCTTGAGCCGTCTGATGAGCGATCATAAGACGTCGCCGCCACGGTAAAGGATCATATACTCCTCCTCCTCCTCCGCCGCAGTAGATGTGTTCGTACAAAGTTCCGTTAGGGACAAACTCGTAAACTAGTATCGGCATATCTAATTCAATGCAGCATCCGAGAAGCTTCACTAGATTCTTATGGCTAACTTGGCAAAGGATCTGAACCTCGTTGACGATCTGGTATATGCTCTTCTCGTTCCCTAGCTTAGCTCGTTTCACGGCTACGGTGGTGCCTTCGTCGAGGTTTCCTTTGAAAACTTCGCCGAATCCGCCGAATCCTAGGAGGTTCGATTGGGCGAAATTGTTTGTTGATTTGACGATTTCTTTGCCGGTGAAGATTCGGTCGAGTCCGGTACTGTTTGTAGTCAATAAGTGACGGTGTAGTTTCCTTACGCTCGCCCACGATTGGCTTCCGGCGGTTATCCGATTCTGCTTTGAGATGATCATCTTCATTACGAATCCGGCGATCAATAAAGCTCCCACACCTCCGGTTAAACCTGTTCAATAACCGAACTAATCAGTCTAACATCGAACCGTACCGCCCTATATCCAAATAATCAACCCGGTTTAACCATTCGGTTTTAATGATACTTACCTCCGATTAAAGGTAAATTGCTCCATCTTTTGCATTTCTTTCCCTTAGAACACCGGTTAACTTAAAAATACAAATAACAGATTTTTCATTTAGTTAAAGAAAATAATCAAATCTCAAAAACAAAGTCGAAGTCAAAATCACAGAACCGGACCGGACCTTCACATACAGCGTTGACCGAGTTCCATCGAAACCCTTTCTTGCAGAAACATCTCTTCTGTCCTAAATTCGAAGAATCGCCTAAACAAACCGAGTTCACCAAATCTTTGCAATCTCCCTGAATCTTACAAACCGGTTCTCTCGGAGTTTCCCATAGTATCTCAACGGCCGGTTCACCCCATTTACTAACCGGCATCAGCAGATCCAGATTCATAAAACTCTGATAAGCCGAACACATATCTGTCCTAGCTCTGTAAACTTTATAAGTATTAACAGATGCACCGGTTTTATACCAGCAGCACGAAGACACGCCTCGGCACTTGCTTCGTGCTTCGAGATTCTGGTTGAGAAACTTGTGGCACAAGCTATTGTCTGAGCAGTTAAACCCTTGAGAGCTGTACGAATCTAGACCATCTTTTGTACAATTCATGATTATGACCGTGTTACTACTACTAACGTTGAAAGGAAGGTTCGGGTCTAGCTGAATACCGTGGTACTTGATATCGACTGATACACATCTGTTTGGCTCGAACCCTGGTGGACGGAGCACGAACCGTTGGCCTAACGGGTCAATTGTTTTGATCGGATTGGTTGATCCGTTGAGCGTATCGAACCATAGAGAACCGCGTTCATCGCACCGGATCTTGTAATCTGGATCGCCACAATCTAGTCCTGTACTTAGCGGGTACGGGACTTGAGTGGACCCGCAGTTAGGGCATCGTTTGAAAGCTTTTACAGTAGAAGAAGAGAAGGAAAGAAGTAAAGTAAGAGTGAGGGTGATGAGAGATAGCCATGGGAGCTCCATTTTTTTTGTTTTATTATGGGCAGGTGCTTTCTCAGGGTGTGTGTGATATATTAGCTGCATGTGTACTATGATTCCCGTTTTCATCTTTTATAAAATAATGGTATTGTTTTTGTCAAGTAGATAGTTTTAATGTTCCCGATTGCATCAGGGGGTACATTAAAAGCTGTGTTTTGATATTTTGAATTGACCCAAAATTCTGAATATTTTTACTTCGTTAACAAGGGGAACACATGTGGAAGATGTTTTTTCTTAATTGCGTGCACCATACGTTCCATTTATTCTACACATTTTGGTGGAATATATAGTTTGGAAATATATATGATTTTCCAAATACGAGTGTATTACAACGTCGGAATTAACCTGAGCAGCAGCTCTTGCGGTGAGTAAAAAAAAGTTTACCTATAAATTTTAGAAATATTTTTTATTCACCTTTTTGGGGGTTATTTCTCTCCAAAATATATATATTCACTACTACAATAATTGAATGATATAATCCTTGACCGGTGNAAAAAAAAAAAAAAAAAAAAAAAAAATCCTTGACCAAAACAAAACTTTGGTGTATCCGAGGAATATATATTTCTTTATGATTGTAAGTGCAGTAGCCAACTGGCCTGTTATAATGTGTTACAGTGCCAATAAACCCAAGCATATAGTTTATTAGTAACATTTAACGTAAAATATTCATTCTTCTGTTTTTTTTTTGGTGATTTTACTATTTTTATATTTGCACTACAAATCTGGTTTCCCGAAACTTCGGACTGATCGTGGGTGAAGAGTCTTTCTGCTAAGGATACGTTTTTCACAAACCATTCCTCCTCAGATAAGGCATTCGACTGTAATTCATATTATGAGTAGTCAAAATAAATTATTTATACAGAGATGAAATTAAAATTAATTTGCTTTGTTTAAAGAAAAACAGTAAATTTACGACAGATCTTAGATATCACCTATCCACTCTACGTCAATCCATTCTCAGTTGAGTTAACTTTTTAGAAAACGCAACAATCTCTTAAATACTAGCTAGTATATAGTATTTGTATGTACTATATTAATAATCCTTAAATAGCTCTAAATAAGGTAGCAAAATAAGAAGAGATGTCTCGTTAAAAAGCAAAAAATATAATTAAATGATCTTTACTCGCCAAAAAATTAGTAATCTTACTGACTTTTGCTTGTACATCCATGTTAAGCTAGCCAATTAGCATCTATCTTACTGACGTTTGCTAGTGCGTCCATGTTAAGCCTTGTGCCTTCCAACGTATTATACAGCAATTACAACATTATTATACTGCACTTATAGTGACACTTGTTTCGGTTTCCCTAGTTGTTTCATTGTTTAACTCATATAAAAAACTTAATGGAAGTACACGACTGTTATTTTTTAAAATTTTAGTCACAAGTTAGCTGTGATTCGACGTATATTTATATATTTGACCGTGGATCTACGCTTGTCATGGAATATACTAAAGATTTCCCAATCATCCTTTTCAACTCGGCAGTTTATTAAACCTAATTAAACTAGTTTCATTGCGTGGTTGATTGTAAATTTGTAACTAGTAGATGAGTTATCCTCCCAACTCTTAAAAAAACTGTAGTCACGACTAACACTGATTGCACGCCTTTTTCTGATTCCTGATACAAGTGAAGTGCTGTGACTAAGACTGTACAAAGCAGGACACTGACTTATTGTTCTTTACCAATCTAAAAATCCAATCGTTTTTACACCAAATCTAAAGAAACCTAAAGATCCTTTCATACCAATCAGTATTTTATTCTAGTGTTCTGCCATTTCCCCATGTTACACAATACAAAGTCAAAGCCCTCTCCCTAAGGAAAACATGAAGACAGGGAAAGACTGAAGAAGAAAGTACATATAGCAAAAAGCCTGTATGTACAGCTTCTGTCAAACCTATAGGCACCTAAAGTGGCGAAAACACGAAAATGTAATATGAGGATCTGGTGCCTGGTTGGGAAACCTCAAGTGGGTGAGTCTGCTAGTAGCAATGTATGCCACCATCCACACGCCACTTTCCTCAGTCTGCAGCCATCCAGCTGGACTTGAGTAGGAATGTTCCGGTCAATCGTGTCCCCTAGACCCAGCTGTTGAGTAACAAGAGGGATGCAAATGAGATACTTTTTGTACAAATACAGTGATACTGAGACATAACCGGTTAGCAAAGCAAAACAGAACAACTTCGTACCTGCCCGTATTTGTTCCATCCCCAACATAGCAACCGACCATCCTCTGCAGAAACAAAAAATACAGTGGGAATCAGCAAAATCGAGAACACACTTAGTAGTTAGTACCTCCATCACAAAGTTGAACTCGAATCAGAAAGGGCAATCTACATGTTCCACGAACATGTTCCATGTTTCAAAACGAGGTTATGACTTTTTCTCTCTTGAAAAACTTAAAGAGAGACCACAAATTAATACTGAAAACAATTCAAAAGGAGACCTGAATACAAGTTGCAGCATCTCACAAGCTAGGGCTCTTTAGTATCTTCTCGTTAAAAAACTGAAAACAAATTGCTAGGGCTCAGTTCGGTTCGGAGAGGTCCCTTTCTGCAATTAACATTTAGTAACCATACCTGCCAAAACCGCACTATGCCGCGCGCCGCAACTAACTGTTTTGGCATGTTTACCCTCCAAATTCTGGCCATCCAGCAATCTCGGTATCATCTACATCACAAGACAGATGATACAATCTTTCAGTAATACCAAATGTTTCAGTTCATGCACTGCAGAAAACTTCCAGAATTGGTTTACAAACTTTGGATTACAAGAGATGTCACCTCAGCATGATCAGTGCCAGTTCCCAGTTGACCAAATTGGTTTCCACCAAAGGCATACACTTTACCATCACTAGAGATGCAAATAGTGTGCCACAATCCAGCTGCTACGCTTTCCATCCGAACACTCTGCACTGATGAAACAGCCATGGGCCTTAACTGATCATTTGTGTTTCCATGGCCACACTAAATGCAAAAAATTGTTGGGTTAGCATGAGCACATGGAGAGGCTATACCGAATGCAGTTAAAGTCAAAAGCTTAGTCAACTAGATAATGAGACAAATATTGCTACGCTGTATAACATTCACCTGTCCATAGAGTCCCCATCCAAAAGTTATTAACCCTCCAGTATCTGCAACTAGGAAGGACGAGCAATCAATATCACACTATCACAAAGTTTTCCAACTTTAGAAATACATACTGCAACGTAACCTCCTATTCTTTCATTGCACATGAGTTTGATCAGTAATGTACAGAGGAAACACTCAGAAAAGAAAATGGACCTGTAATTGCCACGCTATGACGACCTCCACAAGAAATAGCCTTTATGTGCCGACCAGGTTCTCTTGTAACTTGAGTAGACGTGGTTGTTATTCCTTGATGCAATATGAAAGATCTTTCTTTTCCAGATCCGGGTGATTCAAAGCAAGGTATTAGATGAGGAGAGGAGACCATTTTAATCCGGGAACCCAATCCTAATTGCCCTTCGCCTCCATATCCCCAACCCCAAATCTGTCCTATATCTGAAACTTCCGCAAAAACATGATCATCCTCAAATGAATCTTCAAACTACAAGGTAGCAGCTTCATCTCGGATTTGTATTATTCAACTTCACCTGACAACGCAAGAGTATGCCGACCACCAGTAGCAACACTGGTGATCCTCACTCCAAGGCCAACACTCACAAGTGAAGGTGTGATAGCAAAGAAGTCCTCTCCAAGTGAAAGGCATTCGGCTTCATCTTTGGCAGTTGAAACCCGCCTCCGCTTCACTAACTCCTCCCCTCCCTTCCGATTCTCATTCTGCAGTGTCATACCACTTGCTGCATTTGAACCTTGTGATGATGGACTCACTATGAAAATTCGAAAACATACCATATCCATCAACAGTAAACAAATAACACAACTGAAAACCAAAGATATCCCAACCGATCTCACCTTGCTCATTCGAGCCACTCTGCTGCTTTCTAACAGGATCCTTTGATGGAATGCATTCCTTCCAACCCCAAGTAAATGCTTCACCAGCCTCTGTACACACCACCAACACACAGGTCATCAGTAAAATAGGAAAAGAGTTACCAGTGTCATTACTCCATTTCATGTTTAAGTTAACCATCCCTAAATATTATAGCTTAAAGAAGTCAAAGTAGAGAAGTAAAGGCTAGTCAAATTACCTGTAACAACCGCACAATGTGCCCATCCTGAAGAAGCCTGAACGACTGGAGCCTCCGTGGGAAGAGGAAACGGCTCTGGAGTT
Source organism: Camelina sativa (assembly GCF_000633955.1). Taxonomy (NCBI): domain Eukaryota; kingdom Viridiplantae; phylum Streptophyta; class Magnoliopsida; order Brassicales; family Brassicaceae; genus Camelina; species Camelina sativa. The sequence continues at coordinate 15,898,273 of NC_025690.1, read as the reverse complement.
TCCTTAACCAATCGTAACCAAGAAAAGACAAAAATCGAAATCAATTTCGTAACAAAAAGAAAAGATGAAGAGATGATAAGGTTCCATAATTTTGAGAAAAAAAAGAGCTTTACCCCATGCTTTCCAGAAGCGACATAGCTCTGTCCTTCATCATCAGTAGAACCCCAAGTTATAAGCTTCCCCTTCTCTAATAAAACCCACCAAACATACAAAACCAGTAAAAATCCCAAAAAAAAAAACCCAAAAGCTATGATCTTTTTGCTGGACACGAATTAAGTTTCGGATAGATCGAATTCAGAAATCAGTAAATCAAAACCTGAAATAGCCATAGCGAATCCACAACCGCCGCCACAAACATCTTTCCACGAATCTCCACCGTGAACAGCAGCAGGTAAACGCACGGGAACAGGAGAGAGAATAGGGGATTTCTCGGGAGAAGCTCCTGGTAAGTAACCGGACATGTAGACTACAGTCTCCTTACATTCCCCAATCTGAACATTTCCTCTACTGTTTCCATTCATTGCACAGATTCTTCCAAATCCACAATCACCACCATATAAAACACACGCACCCAAATCCAAAAACAAAACCTTTTAGCGACAAAATCTAGTGATCTGCGTTTCACTTTCACGAATAAATCGCGTTTGGCAAAATGAGGAGTAAAGTAACAGAGAGAGTCTATGAAACGGAGAAACAAGAGAGAACGAGTTGACTCACTAGAAACAGAAATAATGAAGGTGTGGGGAGAATCAATTACGGGTTCTTAGGTTGTGCCACCTCGGATGCCACGTCATGTTAATACCACGTGGCATAATCGTGACCGCGTGTATTATTATTTTTTTTTAATACGAAAAATGTGGAGAAGTTTCTGGAAGCAAAAAAAGAACATCCTCAAATTTTGAAGCAGCCTTTTTCTCCACTAATGGACGCGTGGTTACAAATTTCATTAGTTTCTTTTTTAAAAAGAGATTGGAGTTCAATATATAATTTGACTACGAAACCTTGGTTTATAAAGACATTAAGCGTATATTAAACCAAATTTGCATAAGAAATATGAGGAAGACATCCCAACTGACCAATTATTATTTGGAAGCTTTCTTAATGTGAAGTGTGTGGACTTATGAAAACAAACTTAGTTTTTAAAAAAAAAAGATTTGTGTGCCGTATATTGACCTCTTTATTATTTTTGTACGTAATAGTGCGATCAAATACAAACCTAAGGTAGAGATAGATGTTATTCAAATGCAAGGACCATGTCCATGCATATCTCAACTTAAATATTTGTTTTCTCGTGGACTTTTTTTTTTTTTGTTACCTTAGTTATCTTGAAATGGACTGTAGCTTGTTTCCAAAGCAATAACGAAATTTTCATGCATTTTTTACCAATTACTTTACTCAAATAGTATAATTTAACCGCACTTCGCATACTCACAGTTCAAACACAATATAATTGTACATCATCATGGCTTTTTTTTTCTTCTTTTTGTCTATTATCGGTTACGTTCATAATAATTACAAGATCATTTGAAACAGCTAGCTAAACGATGAAATCATCACATAAGTATAGCTCTCATATATGTATACTCATGCTAATGCAAAAAAAAAAAAAAAAAATGTATACTCATGCTATCCCTATGTTCTCATATACATATAATGTCTCTGTGTTTTTTCGTCGTTAAAGTTTGATTTGTGATTTCAAATCAATGTGAGGCGGGAGGATGGGATTGGATAGAGAGATTCAACACCGAAAAAAAAAAAGAGGAGATGGGTGGGAACTAGATAAAATCAATGGGTTAGGGGGAGGTATTGGTTTAGGATTTAGAAAGAATTTTAATGACTTTAAAAGTTAGGTAAAATATGTTGTTATTCAATCAAGACTTTTAAAAACTCTTTAAAAATTTGGTGTTATTGGTTGTGGATTTGTAAAAAGTTATCTAAAATCTTGATAAATCTAGTGTTATTGGATTAAGAGTTTTATAAAGTCATTAAAAGTTTTATGTTATTCAAGTAAAACAAAAGAATCTTGGATTGTTAATGAATTCAAATTTTATGTTATTGGTTTAGGATTTTATATCATTTTCTTCATAACAAAAGTCATGAAAACTTTTTCATCAAATAGAAAGATTTTACAAGATTAGAAAAAAAAATCATCAAGATTTTAAAAAACTTCCTAAACAATCTCTTGGAATCCTTCATTTTTAACTTTCAATTTTCTATGATTCTAACAATCAGCAAAAACATAAATTCATTCAAATTCTTTCTAAATCCTAAACCAATACCTCCCCCTTAATTTTATCTAGTAGAACCTTAAAAAAAAAAAAATCTCTATTTTTAGTTATTAATTATGGTAACCAATCAATATGGCAACTATAATTTTTATATTTCCGTCGTTTTTCTTTGATAACCTTTAGTTCTTTCTATTTTTTATTTTTATTTTCTAATTAAAATCACTATAGGGCGCATAGTTTTTTGTTTGTTTGTTTCATGTTTCATAAAATTCACAATAAAATATGATTGAACCCTAATTATACCAGTTAGGCGTATGTGGTAAATAAACAATGATGGTCACCAATAAATGATTATAAACTCATCGCAATCAGTAACCAACATATATTTACATAATAAATGTTAGTTTTTGTGTAATATTAACAAATCAATACCTAGCTAATCAAACGAAATTATTCACATAATTACATACTTGGTGATTAAATTATTCAAACATTTACGTACTTGTTGATTTCTTATAAGGATCTAATCCTAGCCGGAGCTCAAGATCTATCACTTCTGCACTTTGAGATAAAGCCGTTTCAAGTATCCTCGTTTTGTTCCTTTCTTCATCTCCTACACAGTTATCGCTTTTATCATCTTCTTCTTTTGTTGTTGGTCGACGGACCGTATCAACGAAGAACGGTAACTCAATAAGCTCTTGCTCTAACTGAATTGTCGAAGTGGTGGCTTCTTCAGTATCTTCTTCTTTCAGGTTCGCTTGTCGAAGTTTTGCCCTGTCTTTTCTGTGGATGTTCATGTGCCCTCCTAAAGCTTGTGCGTTGGAGAAACCTCTCTCGCAAAAATCGCATATGTATGGTCTTGCTTGTGATCCGGACCATGAGTATGATCGACGATCCAAGTATTTTCTATTCATTTGTATACGATATATATCGAGAGAAATATAAACGAGGGAGTGTAATTTCGATCTGCGAAGAGATGCAAATTTGATAAAACCATCACAAGATATCATGAGAAAGGTTAAATATACTGATATACAACGTGATAATTGGTCTTTCTAAAATTTAAAGTCAAAGCCGACTTTTTCTAGCCGACAAAATGTGTAAAGATAAGCTATGTGGTTATTGTCTCGCGATGATTGGTTCTTATATGTTTTAAATTCATTTTGGCGTTTACATTTTAACTTTTATGGAATACTAATATATATATATATATATAGCCGACAGTGTAGATATATACGCAAATTTTCCTTATAAAAAACACTAAAATTTATGAGTTTATTAATCAAAATAAAACACACTGTAAATATTAGAATACATCCAAAATATACGAATGTAAACAGATGGAGCGATGTCTTAATAGACAATGTATCCCAAAACACATCCAGATACACACGTATAAAGAGCGGTCGATCGATGACATATATATATATATATATGTTTTACAATTTTCTTTAATCAATGTCATTAAAAAAACACTTATGAAAGTCATTACACAAACTATATGTTTATTGACTTGAGCGTTAGATTTTTCATCCAGTTAGAGATATGTATGTATATATCTGTGCGTCGGCATCATCGATCTCGTATACGCTATATTTAACTGCTTTTACTAATGTCAAATGTTAATCAGTATTTTATTAGAATCTTAGATTATGTTCATTCTTAATTTCTGATGTAAGAATATAAACTAAGAATGTAGTTAACAATTCTTTCTTTATGAATTTAGGGTTTAATATTAAATCTATATATGAAGACATTAAGCCGTGTTAGATTTTAGGGTGAGCTTGTAAGATTTAGCTCAATGAAAACACAATATGGATTGAATGATCTGATCTTATTCATCCTCGTTCAATGTCTTACAAAAGCTGAAACAAATAACTGAAGCAAAGCATGACTCCACTAACTCAACTAGTAACTAGTTTTACGGAAACACAAACTTGACCAAGTAAACTATAGAGAACAAGTCTCCTTATTGCTAGATTTGTGGAAACAACTAAGACACGAAAGACAATCCAACAAACTCTCCTTTTAACTGAACCTTCTCAAAGAGTCAGTTCAAAACACGCATTCCAAACGCTTCTCTGATCCTCTGAAACATTGCCATCCTCATAGGCTTAGTCATGATATCAGCGAGCTGCTCCTCAGTTCTGCAGTATTTCAGTTTAATGACTCCTTCTTTAACCAAATCCCTTAGAAAGTGATAGTGAACCCTGATGTGCTTCGATTTACCGTGTAACACAGCATTCTTGGACAACTTGATGGTTGAAGTGTTATCACACAACAACACCATTTCTCCTTCTTGATCGTAACCAATCTCTTTCAGAATTCTTCCCATCCACACAGCTTGACAAGCAGAAGTTGATGCTGCAACATACTCTGCCTCGGTAGTGGAGAGTGTCACGATAGGCTGCTTACGTGACTACCATGCTACAGCTCCTCCTCCCATTAAGAACACATACCCTGATGTGCTCTTGCTATCATCTATGTCTCCCGCATAATCACTGTCTGTGTAACCAACAAGCCCTGTTCTACCCTTCTTTTTGTACCAGATTCCAAACTCCATGGTGCCTTTCAGATATCGCATGATCCGTTTTACTGCAGCAAAGTGTAACTGTGTGGGATTGGCCATGAAACGACTGACGAGACACACCACAAACATGAGATCAGGACGTGTTGCCATTAAGTACATCAAGCTTCCCACCATTTGTTTGTAGAGTGTTGAATCGACCTTCACACCTCTTTCATCTCGGCAAAGTCTCTGACCAGGAACAATTGGATTGCACACAGAATTGAAGTTCTGCATTCCAAATCGTTCGATGACCTCCGCTGCATACTTTCTTTTTGACAAATAAAAATACCATCATCCTGTTGCACTACTTCTATGCCAAGAAAATACCTCATTCTCCCTAAATCAGTCATGTCGGATTCCCTTTTCATAGACTGTTTAAACTCAGCTAGCAACTCTTCATCATCACCCGTAAAGAGCAAATCATCAACATAAATACTGACAATGAGTATTTTACCTCCTTTGCGCTTGATGAACAAAGTTTGCTCGTTGATGCTGCTCTCAAAGCCTGCTTTGATGAAATAAGCTTCTATACGACTAAACCAAGCTCGTGGTGCTTGTTTTAGTCCGTATAAAGCCTTATGGAGCTCATAGCCTTGAGGTTGCTGCACATAAACGTCTTCCTGCAACTCTCCGTGTAAAAATGCAGACTTGACATCTAACTGATGAATTTCCCACCCTCGATGAGCAGCTAAAGCAATGATCATCCTCACTGTATCCATTCTAGCCACAGGTGCGAAGACTTCCGTGTAGTCAACCCCATATTCTTGTGCATAACCCTTCACCACGAGTCGAGCCTTGAATTTGTCAACCTCTCCTTGCTCATTAAGTTTGGTCTTGTAGATCCACTTTACGCCAATCGCTTTGACTGCAGCTGGAAGCTCCACCAAAGACCATGTCAGATTCTTCTCAATCGAACATATTTCTGCATCCATTGCGGTTTTCCACTTCGAGTGTTTGACAGCTTTCTAGAAGGAAGTCGGATCTGAGATCACCATAAGTGCTACAATCTCCTCCTTCTCAGATCCTGCTTCCACCATGTTTGCCTCTTCTTCAGTGTCTGATAACTCTTCCCCCAATGTGTAATCAGCGTGCCAAACCGGTGGTCTTCTTATTCTGCTCACTGTTGCATCTTTTGGCTGAGCATGAGTTTGTAGAGGAGGGTGAGGGTGAAGGTCTCCATCACTATTGTCTCCTGTTTCCTCCACTTCTTCCTCTTCTTCTTCAATTTCATCGAACTCATGCTCATCTTCCCACTCGAGCTTTATGTTCTGTTCTGCAGAAAGACTTGAATCCCAACTCCATTTTTTATCTTCTTCGAATATCACATCACGACTGATATGAGTCTTCCTTTCTATCGGATCATACATCTTGAACGCTTTTGACTCGCTATTGTACCCAATCATGACGCACTTCACGCTCTTGTCATCTAACTTGGTTCTTTTCACATCTGGAATGTGTACATAACCAATGCAGCCAAAGATACGGAAATGCTCCACTGATGGCTTGTTCCCACTCCATGCTTCCTTTGGAGTCATATCCTTCACGATCACGGTAGGAGATCGATTTAGGACATGATTTGCCCATTGAACTGCATCTGGCCAGAAACTTTTTGGTACTTCCTTCTCTATTAGCACAGCCCTCACCATATTCATGAGAGTTCTGTTCTTACGCTCAGCAACGCCGTTCTGCTGTGGAGTGTACGCGGTGGTTAATTGGCGTTTGATTCCTTGTTCCTTATAGAACTCTTTGAACTCAATGGAGTTGTACTTTCCTCGTCTGTCTGTCCTCAGACATTTGATGAAGCTTCGTGTCTGTTTCTCCACATACGCCTTGAATAGTTTGAATTGGTGAAAAGCTTCTGATTTTTCAAGAACAAAGTAGATCCATGTCTTCCTTGAGAAGTCGTCGATGAAGCTTATCAGGTATCTCTTCTGGCTGTTCGATGATGGAGTTATTGGACCGCATAGATCAGAGTGGACAAATTGCAGCTTTTCTGTGGCTCTCCCCTTGCTCTGCTTTGGAAAGGAAGTTTGATGGTGTTTGCCTTTGACACATGATTCGCAGGTCACCTTTGTTCCTCCAAAGCTTGGTAACCCCATGACCATCTCTTTGTTACGCAGGGTTGAGAGACCTTTGTAAATAATATGTCCATACCGATGGTGTCATAGCTCTTCTTGGTCTGCAATATTGACCTGCGAACACCTCTCCTCCTTTGTCTTCTCATTTGTTTCTCCCACCAGGATAAACATTCGATTAGCACTCATGACTGACTCTGCAATTTTTCCTCTTGTGGGATGAAAAATGCTGCATGTGTTCTTTTCTCCTCCTTTGAACAGAACATCGAGACCCTTCTCTTGAAGTTGTCCAACACTCAACAAATTATTTTTCAGCTCCGAAACATAGTACACATCATTGATAACATAGCTTACTCCATTAAGCGTTATCTTCACAACTCATTTCCCACTAACCACCAGCTTGTGATTATTTCCGAGTTTGACATTGTGTTTGAAAGCACTGTCCAAACTTGAAAACATCTTGCCCTCTCCACACATATGATTCGAGCATCCAGAATCCACGAACCAGACGTCTCCTCTTTTGGTTCCTTGCAGTTCTGCATACGCCATGAGGAGGACTTCATCTTTCTCACCAATTTCTGCAAACTGAGCTCCATGGTTCGCATTTGGACATTCATAAGAGAAATGTCCAAGCTTGTGGCAGGTGTAGCATTCGATGGTGGCTTTGTTGAAAGAACGACCCCTGCCTCTTCCTCGACCTTTGTAGGCTCCCGTCCTCTTCCTCCGACGTTTAGAGCATGCACTTCTTCTTCATAGGTGGTTTTCTTGAACTTCTTCTCATGAACAGACAATGAACTCTGCAGCTCATCGATCGCCATGCTTCCTGTGTCTTTAGACTCTTCGATGGACACCACTACATAGGTGAATTTCTCGGTCAGGGTTCAAAGAATCTTCTCAACAATCTTCGAATCTGGCATTTCTTCACCGTTGCTCCTCATCTGGTTGGAGACACTCATCACTCTCTTGAAGTAGTCGTCAATACTCTCATCATTCTTCATGACGAGTACCTCAAATTCTCTCCTTAAAGTTTGGAGGAGGGATCGCTTCACTCTCTCATTTCCCCCAAACTTTCTCTTCATGGATTCCCAAACAATCTTGGATATGCTGCGATCCAAGATCTGCTCAAACACTACCCAATCAATCGCCTGGAATAGGTAATGCTTGACTTGGTGATCCTTCGTCTTCAGATCGTTGAAACTCTTCTGCTGCGCTGCGGTTATCTCAACACCGGCTGTTGGCTCGACGACACCCTCTTCTATCAAGCTCCATAATCTCTTGGATCTCAAGAGATTTTCCATTAACTCACTCCAATGATCGTAGTGACCATCGAAATGTGGAATCTTCGTAAGTGTTTTGTCTTCACTCATCTCTCTTTCTTTTCCTCTCTCAGATCACTTTTGAAAATGTGTTTTGCTCTGATACCAAATGTAAGATTTAGCTCAATGAAAACACAATATACACTAAATGATCTGATCTTATTCATCCTCGTTCAATGCCTTTTATAGACTTACAAAAGCTGAAACAAATAACTGAAGCAAAGCATGACTCCACTAACTCAACTACTAACTAGTTTTACGGAAACACAAACTTGACCAAGTAAACTATAGAGAACAAGTCTCCTTATTGCTAGATTTGCGGAAACAACTAAGACACGAAAGAAAATCCAACAGAGCTACATGATTTCACAGTTTACATATATCATATATGTACACTTTTAAAAGATAATTGACTAAACTATCCGAACAACAAACAAACAAAAACTTAAGAAAAAAATATTTTCGCGGATGGCAACATGCCAACATCTAATAGTGGCAGGAAGCAAATTACATACACGTTTAACTGGTCAGTATATAAATGATGACGGGTCTTGCTTAGTTAACTTGTTAACGTGAACATTCATATATAACTTGTTAAGTGGTTAACAAGGGAAGGTATTATAGATAATCGTTGTTTAGTTTCCTTAATAAAACAACTATAGAACAGTTCCACATTAGTCTCTTGGACTTATCCTACAATTAACTGATACGGACAAAGATTATAAAATCCATAAGCCTATTTTAACCTATACGAACATGTCAAGGGTTATGGCTTCTAATAACAACTCTAATTTGAACATTTCTTTTACTAACTTTTCAGTGTTGGAGTTTCACATGGTATCTTTCTTTCCCCCCATTCAAACATATATACTAATTTCACATTAATACTCAAGAATATCGAATATGATTGTTAGACCTCCTTATATATATATAAAATTATATAGACACTATGATTATACTTTCCAAGGTATTATTTATGATGACCAATACCAAAAAAAAAAAAGAAGGGTTATATACTGAGGCTTTTTCCTCCTTTTTGTAACGTTGAGATATAATAAAGAAGTTCTGTATGAGTATGTCACCGATACTCGTTTACGGCAGATATTAATATGAATATATGATCAATACTATACGAAACTTATTATTTCAGAATAGTGAATTAATTAGTTTACTGGGAGAGAAACGTTAGTAATGAATATTTCACCGATACAGTACGGGGAAAATAAAAGCTCTACAGACCGTTTTACGAAACTTTGTATTTTCAGAAATTTATCGGTCGGTTTACTGGTTTAATTTCTATAATTAGTATGTAAGTTAGTTATCATTGGCTCAATTGGAATCCTCTTAATTAGGTTTATATGTATATAATTATAAATACTGAGGCTTAGATATTATTAGGTGAACACTTCTGGGCCTAGGCCTGGGCTTAGCTCTAACTGTATCTTTTCCCCTTTTAGTCTTCTGAAATTAATAATATATTCATCAACCAAAAGAAAGAAACAAAAACATTCAGAAATTTTTTTGTAGAATATATATATATATATATATATATATATTCCATTCCTTTTGCTTGTATTTTGTTAACTTAGCCAATAATATTTGTTATTTCAAATTTTTATAGAGAATGAGATCGGAATTATATTCTGAAAATGTAATACAAACATAAAATGAAATTATATAGAATTATTTTGGGTGTGTCTCTACTCTCAGTCGATGCATCGCTTCCGAATCCGACTATAAAATATTAAATCACATAAATACCAAGAGTCCGGATGGCATAGAACTGAAGTGCAAGAAAAATCAAAGAAGACCATAAGATAGACCCATCGTCTGATCGTCATGTAATAAGCTGACTGACACCAAGAAAATCAAAAGGTCAAAAAATGAGAAGGTTCCCTAAGAAATACAAAGTGGACAAGTTTTGACCAGTTTGTCCACTTGACACATGAGCACCCTATCACTATCAATCACTCCTCAAAGTCTTTGTTCTCTCCCTCCGTCACTTACTTTTTAGTTGTTTTTTGTTCTCACGAATCCAGGATACATCTATTCACGTTTTCCTACACTCAACAAGGTTTCACGTCACCATAACAGTTACGGATAATTTCATTTTACAATCTAACAATTTGGTTGGAGTACGTGTGTGGTGTATGGATAATTATAAGTCCACGTTTTTCATAAATGTCATGAAATCATACTATCACAGTACGTATTGTCAAAAGAATCTTCTGTTATTGCATCACAAAATTATTATATTTTAATTTTGAAAATGAGTAAAATAATTGCATACCAATTTCAAGTTGTAATCTGACAAACCCACAAAACAATTTCAAAGTATTAATCTATTTCTAATTTCTTTATAAGTTAATAAATATATTTTAATAAGATAATATGCAGAGGAATATTTTATATGTCGGTCAGCAGTACTGTTTCTTGCTGATGTTGAACATAGTAATTAGTTACATAACTACTAATAATTAGATCAAACACATAGGGAGTAAAAATCGCAGCCTCTGCTTTTTTTTCTTGTCGACAATCTCAGCCTTTTCAAGTTTCAAGCCACAGCTTGTTCGTAATATTATAATTTTTGTTCTACCTTAATTCCTCTGATTCATTTGATTGGTGGTACACATCTTTCCTTATATCTTTTTTCAATGGTCACACACATGTACAACATTAGTTTTTTGGAAATGTTGAAAGAATAATACTTTTGTCGCCATCCAAAACGTTTTGATTAATTCAACTAGAGGAATATGATAGTTTTCGTACAAGTTAAATTTAAGCATACTAAATTGTCGATCCCCTCCCCCCCCCCCCCCCCCCCCC
>NC_025690.1:15855805-15887111 GCF_000633955.1 Camelina sativa | reverse complement strand
CCCCCTCTCCCCCCCAAAAAAAAAACTTTATAATGGTTCGAAATTCTGGAATTACAATCAAACAAAGCTGAAAAATTACCTATAGTACTTCGGTGAAACACGTTTCTAGAACTTCGTTCTCTTGTTTCTTTTTCACCATTCACATTACTCATCGATCATTCAAAAGGTTTGTATGTGTTTGAGTGTTTCTAGAAATGATAAAAGTATCTGATTCGATCCTTCTGCATGAAAATTCATTGTTAAATTGGATTATTGTAAGAACGATTTTTGTAAAGCATTTTCCTACAAAATTAATCGGTTAGTAAATACCACTTCAATTTTAGCATATTCTTACGGCGAGTTATATACAACTTCAAGTATTTTTGTAGTAGCATATTATTTCATTGAATATTATATTAGATTTATGTTAAGTTGTACCATTGTTTGGGATGCTTGTTTATTTATGGTACTAACGGTTTTAGTTAGGTTTTCCAAAAATAAAAAAAAAGAGTTTGAATCCGTAAACTTAAGTACTTAACTATCCAAAAACACAAAAATCAGTTAATTAACTTAACTATCTGTTTGCCAAAAAAAAAAAAACTTAACTATCTAAGCAACTAAACAAAAAAAATATTATCCTTATAAAAATCACAAGATCACAGTCCACAGACGCGAATTTAGTGGTCTTTTAACCATATGACCCAAAGATTGAATTCCACTAAATTTTAATTTAACAAAACAAAAGTGATTCAATTCAACATCTTACTCATTGACCGTTGACCACTACTACACATAATAATTGTAGTCCTAACATGCAGACAAACTGGATTAATACATCAGTCTAAATCAAATGTTCCATAGTATTAAAAAAACACAATTAGCCATACATAGAATGTATTTAAATTCAAAAAGCTTAATAATCAATCCTTGATCAATACTTCACCAAACCACTATGACATTAATTAATAAAATACTCAAAGAGTATCACACACACAACACAAAGCCGTGCCCTCAAAGAAATATTACACGACCACGACTTTTCTCTTATCCTCCTCTCTCTCTTCGCATCTCTTTAAATAAACTTCATTTTTGTTCTCTTCAAATCTTTTTGTAACCAAACCGGAATCAGCCATGTTCATTAAGCTCAAGCTCTTCTTCTTCTTCTTCTTCTTCTTCCTTCTCTGTCAGATTCTGAGATCTTCTTCTCAAAACTTCACCTACAATGGCTTTCACCCTCCATTAACAGACATCTCACTCCAAGGTCTCGCCACTGTCACACCCAACGGTCTCTTGAAGCTAACCAACACATCGGTTCAAAAAACCGGTCACGCCTTCTATACCGAAAAGATCCGGTGCAAAGATTCTCAAAACGGCAACGTTTCGTCGTCCTTCTCCACAACCTTCGTCTTCGCTATACACTCTCAGATCCCAACGCTCAGCGGCCATGGGATCGCCTTCGTCGTAGCTCCGACGCTAGGTCTACCTTCCGCACTTCCTAGTCAATACATCGGTCTATTCAACATCTCCAACAATGGCAACGACACGAATCACATCTTCGCCGTCGAGTTCGATACTATCCAGAGCAACGAGTTCGGAGATCCAAACGATAACCACGTCGGGATCGATATCAACGGTTTGCGATCGGCGAATTACTCTACGGCTGGGTACTGGGATGGTCACGACGAGTTTCGGAATCTGAGTTTGATTAGTCGCAAACGGATCCAGGTTTGGATCGATTACGATCATCTTACTCATCGAATCGATGTCACCATGGCTCCGTTCGATTCGGATAAACCTAAGAGACCTCTTGTTTCGTATGTGAGAGATCTCTCTTCGATTCTTCTGGAAGAGATGTATGTAGGTTTCTCATCAGCGACTGGTTCAGTTCTCTCCGAGCATTTCGTACTCGGATGGAGTTTCTCGTTAAACGGAGAAGCTCCGATGCTTTCGCTTTCAAAACTCCCGAAGCTTCCTCGATTCGAGCCGAAACGAATCTCAGAGTTTTACAAAATCGGTATGCCATTGATTTCACTCTCTCTGATCTTCTCCATCATCTTCCTCGCGTTCTATATCGTGAGGAGGAGGAAGAAGTACGAGGAAGAGCTTGATGATTGGGAAACAGAGTTTGGGAAGAACCGATTTAGATTCAAGGAGCTGTATCACGCGACGAAAGGGTTTAAGGAGAAGGATCTTCTCGGATCCGGTGGATTTGGGAGAGTTTACAGAGGGATTTTGCCTACGACGAAGCTTGAAGTCGCTGTGAAGAGAGTCTCACATGATTCAAAACAAGGTATGAAAGAGTTTGTTGCGGAGATTGTGAGTATTGGTCGGATGAGTCATCGGAATTTAGTTCCTCTTTTGGGTTATTGTCGCCGGAGAGGAGAGCTTCTTCTGGTTTACGATTACATGCCTAATGGGAGCTTAGACAAGTACCTTTACAACAATCCTGAGGTAACGTTAGATTGGAAACAAAGATCTAAGATTATCAAAGGAGTTGCTTCAGGATTGTTTTACCTCCATGAGGAATGGGAACAAGTTGTGATTCATCGTGACGTGAAAGCTAGCAATGTTTTGTTAGATGCTGATTTCAACGGTAGACTAGGCGATTTCGGGTTGGCACGGTTGTATGATCACGGGTCAGATCCTCAGACGACTCACGTTGTTGGAACGTTGGGTTACTTAGCACCTGAACATTCCAGGACTGGACGTGCCACGACCGCGACTGATGTATATGCGTTTGGTGCGTTTCTTCTAGAAGTTGTTTCAGGTAGACGACCCATTGAGTTCCATAGCCAAAGCGACGATGACACGTTCTTGCTTGTGGAATGGGTTTTCAGTTTGTGGTTGAGAGGAAACATAATGGAAGCGAAAGATCCGAAACTCGGGTCTTCTAGTAATGATCTTGAAGAGGTTGAAATGGTTTTGAAACTCGGACTGTTGTGTTCGCATTCAGATCCTCGGGCTAGACCGAGTATGAGGCAAGTGTTACAGTATCTAAGAGGAGACATGGCTTTGCCGGAATTAACTCCCTTGGATTTGTCGGCTGGGAGCATGATGAATTTGGGAGGCCGAGACGGTTTTAGCGGTATTGCGATGACGGATTTTTCCTCAGTGTTTAAAGGGTTTACCGGCGGATCTTCCATCGCTGACTCTCAACTCTCTGGTGGGAGGTGATGATTGATGCTCCCAACTCTAGCAACGTTTTAATGTTGTAGCTTTTTGTAAAAAAGGTTTACTAATGCGAATCATGTACATACATTTTTGCCTTTGTATGGAGATACAATATATAAATTGAGTTTTTGTTATAAGATTATGATTGCGATATTTGAGTCACTTTCAAGGACAATCCCACAAGTCTGATTCATGACTTACACAATAACGGAACATTATAATATTGGCATGACGTAGACCTTAGAATGTCTATGTGCTTGTTACTCAAATTTCTAAACCGATGATGTATTGTTGATATATGCAAAATCCAATAGATTGGTTCTTTTTATATGCCATAGCAACGAGATCACGGTGCAGGACCAAGAAGAAGTGGAACCGGTTGTTCACTCGTCTCATCATGTCTTCTTGCAGCCCAAGTCCTAAGAGGAGGTTCAAAGCGGTCCCTAACCACATCAGGAGCCAGCTCATCATCAGACGGGAGGTATACCAGCCCTCTCTCTCTTAGATGGGACGGTTCATCATAACATATGGTCCAAAGGCTATCCACTAGCTGTCTTTCTTCTCTAGCTGCACAAAGATCTTCGTCCGACATCACAATGATTCTTCTTGTTCTCTCCTCAAGAAGCTGTCTTAGATTCACATCCGCTCTGTCAAGGTTTCTCTCAGATACTTCACGGGCAAGCTCTAGGAGACCACGAAGGGCAAATTCCCGGACTTCTAAGTCTTCGTTGGATGCTAGGTGGATCATAATGCGAGGGAATACAAGATCTCTAGCGATTTTACAGTCTGAGTTGCTTTCTTGAAGAAGATAGTGGATCAAGTTCAAGGCTTTTCTGAAACGGAAAGAGTACATGGGTTACTCAATATAGATGAACTGAAAACTTGGATCAAACATGCATCTATCTAATGCATATGCTTGAGACATTGTTTACCTTTGGAATCTAACGGTATCAGAAACCAAAGCGTCTCGCAAGCCAGCGTAACCATTTGCCAGGCGGAATGCTGTAATCCCGGGTTGGTTGTTACGGATAAGAGCTGCGATGTAGATAGAAAGCAAGAAAACACTGTCAAACATTTGGGGTTCTCAAAGAAAACTTTGCTAGGAAGAGTAACTCTTACAAGATATAGCACCGAGCGCCTTGGTTCGAACTCTTATGTCGGGATCAGCAACAAAGTTTGTTAATAATGGCTCTAACCCATTTGCTTCCATAACAAGTTGCTGGCTTCTTGGATTGTTTTGGACAACAGTGGTCAAAACATCGGCCGACTTTGCTCGAATCTTAGCATTAGAGTTCTTGAGATAACTAAGGAGAGGGACCAAACCTCCAATGGAGTGAAGATCTGAAACGTAAAAAAATTTACCATTCACAAAACATAGCAAAAACCAAAAAAACAAATTATGTGAAATTAAACCATTGGCCAAATCGATCGACTCAACGTGTTCCTGCAGCTCATCCAACATTCCTGTCCAAAGAAAAGTATCAATAAGACCAGTCCTTTTATATATTAAACGAATAGAATCGCCACTGAAAGTAAAGAACCTTCAAGATCATCAGGCGTAACGCCTTGAGCCTCCAAGACTTGTTCAGGCGTTTTCATGATTTGAGATATAACTTTCATACGAGAGATTGAATCGATTGTATGTGCTTGCATAGCTTCCATAAACCATTGTCGATCTTGCTCACTAACCATAACACATTTCTCAAATCAAAATTCGGAAAAAAGTTCATCATCTCAGAATAAAGATTATATTCCAATAATTAAACAACCTATTATCAGCAAACTAGCACGAAACGAAAGGGTTGATCAAAGATAATAACAAGCTTGAAACAAGAGAAAGGGATAATGTAACATACGATCAAGAAAAAATGATAATACAGATCAAAGGACCTTATGGGGCGAGAAGAGGAAGATCCATCGGAATGGGAGAGGCTCCAATTAAGCAATCCGTCCCAGTTAGGTCCATTGTTCGCCATTTACGCTTCTTGAAAGAAAATGAAAAGCAGAAACGAAACGCAAAATCGTTTTATTACAGGAACAGAGGAGATATTTTTGTGGGCCCCGTAAAGTATGGAATAGACAAAAACACGTGGCCAAGTTGCACTAGTCAGTTTATCGGTTAAGGAGAACGAGTGAGAGGGACCACGTGGAGATCAAACCAACGACGTCTTACATTACATGTATTGGATCGCATAAGGTGTGGCCCAAAAATATGGATACGAGCTTTAATAGTAGATTGTACGAGAGCCGATGGACTAGCGAACGTTTAAAACCAATCATCAAAATGTATACTCCAAAACTAGTAGTTAGATTAATCAGAGGAGTATTTTTTTTGGTTTTTTTATCCGCAGTTATGTACAAAGTCTACATATATTGGGAAACCAAAATCTCAAAAATTCAATAGACACAGAGAACTCAAAAACATTGAATAGAAATGTAACCAAGTGTTGTTGAATAACTTTAAAAAGAAAAAAAAAAACAAAAAGTGTTGAATAACAATACAACTTAGTAACTACATCATCCGATCCAGGGTTTAAATGTTCTCACCAGTTTTTGAGAAGTGATTGTACCAGTGGTACTTCTTTTTCACAGATAAATGTCAGAAGTCTTGAGTTCAAGTCTCTCTGCCACCACGGTGGTACTTAGCCTCTCCAAATAAAAACTCCTCTATACGAGTAGGGGCAAGCGGTGTATACTAACCCGTAGGTCCAAGCCGGAGGTGGAGTTTTTCCTGGATATGGAGTCGCTTTGCGGTGGGGCTAGTCACTATAAAAAGTTTATCGTAACAGTTTACGAGAAGTGATTGTATCCCAGTGGTACTTCCTTCTCACATATGAATGTCAGAGGTCTTGAGTTCAAGTCTCTCTACCACCACGGTGGTACTTAGTCTCTCCAAATAAAAACTCCTCCATACAAGTAGGGGCAAGCGGTGTATACTAACCCGTAGGTCCAAGTCGGAGGTGGGGTTTTTCCTGGATATGGGGCCGCTTTGCGGTTGGGCTAGTCACTATAAAAAGTTTACCCTAACAGTTTACTTTCACCAAAAAAAAAATATATATCCTACATTATCTACCTGCTTTAAGTACTGAAAAGGACAATCTATTCTGTGTTATTTAATCAAAATCCTAAACTTAAATAATTCTAAATCGAATCTAATTAATTTCATCCGGTCTGATAAGACCAGAAAGCATGAGCAGCTAAAACTCTATCAAGAAGGTCTTGAGGCACAGGTTCGCCTCTCCTTTGCCTTGCTGATATCTTTGCCGTATGAACCAACGTTTTCCATTTATCCTGTTTTAGGTTACCCATATTATTAAGTCTGCTTATTTGTTTACAATAAATATTTGATATATAGTAAAAGATACCTTGAGGTCAACGTAAGTTCGATGATTTGCATGGTCAAATGCATGATTCTTAATGTCGCGCCACCTGATAAGAATCAATTGTAGAATGAAGACAATTCGATAATGTAACAAAGAAGAGTATTACAGTTTAAATGAAAAATTAATCACCCAATATGTAAGCAAAAAAAAAAAAAAACCTTCCGGTGCCGAGCCTCTCTACGGCCTGAACCAAAGCTTCTACTTCTGAGACAGTGAATGGCCGTCTGATTCTCCGTTGAACCATCTCTGGCTGCGAGGCCGGCTTCATGCGCACAGGTTTAGCTGCCACTGTCTCGGTGCTATCGACGGATCCTCGAACCCTATTTTGTGACCGCAGTTTAATAAGAATACGAAATGGCTAATAGGGAAAGAGTATTTTTACACAAAAATTATAATATATGGTTTTGATTGTGTACCTAAGCCGTCGTGTTTCCGGGGAAACAGTGGTTAACGTTGTTACTGATGTTGTTTCTGATTTATGCGGTTCTACCATGAATCCCAAAGAACTGAGGTTGTCGTCAGCATCCTGAGGGATCCCAATCTGACGAAGCGTTTTGGAGTCATCATCGATGGTTTTACCTCGAAGAAGCACTCCAATGTCTAAATCATCCTTAAGAATCCGTGTTACCGCCTCCAATACCGCTAGTTTCAGTGACCCAACCGTGGCTGATTCGGGAACGTCCACCAATAGCTCCGAGATTTTCAACGATTTAATACCAAATTTAACTGAAAACATGATACGAGAGAATGTTATATTAATAGCAATTGTTTTTATATATTATATAGTTCTGATCTCAAATAGATATATGCATACCGGTACACGGAGCTTCATGTGTGTCAGATCGATGATTTTGGTAAAACAACTTTCTTTTCTTCAAAG
Source organism: Camelina sativa (assembly GCF_000633955.1). Classification (NCBI taxonomy): domain Eukaryota; kingdom Viridiplantae; phylum Streptophyta; class Magnoliopsida; order Brassicales; family Brassicaceae; genus Camelina; species Camelina sativa. Next base: position 15,879,698 of record NC_025690.1, on the reverse strand, counting down.
GGTACATATCCTGCGATTCTTGGCTACTACACAAACCTCTCTCCTTCATGTTACACATCTTTCTTTTACCGTCTACATATAAAAATCCAAAGAAAGACCAAAAATATCAATTTGTATGTAAAAAATTAAAATATCGTTATAGTCTTATATATAGACAAGTAAAGTTAGCGAGTGACTTGATGTTACCGATCTTGGAACTTGAATCGAAGTTTTCTTCTTGTGTAATTTGAGAGCTAGACATGGAAGGACCTAGAGCTAACCAGTCCTTAGACAATAACACATTATTAGAAGGTTTCTCCAGATCAGGTTGAGGCTTAACCTCAACTTCCATTGTCTCCAATAAGTTATTGACGACGAAATCATCCTTTGTCTCATTTGTTTCGTGGGCCAACGAGCCGATAGCAACTCGATTCTTGCACTCGCCTGAGAGTTGTCCACCCACTTGGGCTAAAACCTCGATATCGGATCTCTGTTTTCTGATAGGTTTTAGCCTGCGTCCCTGGAGAAAAAGATGCAATCCAGTGAGCCAAATGTTTGAAACTCTTGGAGGAAGTAATCTTGTTCGAATGTAATATGCGCACTCTGGGTGATCTATTCGCCCTAGGAACCACAGGAAGTTGGTAGGCATCGACACCACATTCCATCATGTTCCTTGCAACACACACAACTGCAAATTTCTTAGGTTAATCCCCAACCTACACGATTTTTTATTTGTTATATCCAATAATCAGATCCTAGAACACAAATAATTGATGAGGATAAACTACACAAACATTGTTTACAAATCAAATCACTTGAAAATACACAAACCTTTTTTTTTTTTTTGATAACTGAAAATACACAAACCTTATGATCGTTTGTCGTTTCTCTTTAAAACGAAATTTGATTTTGTGTGAGAAAGAAATGTGAGATTTATGTTAGAATTTTATTGGTAAAATTTATGTTAGAATTTGTTTGAGGGAAAAGAAAATATATAGAATGATGTGAGCCGTAAAACATCCGCCTTTAAAGTTGGGTTTGTGTCTGAACAAAAACCCCATATGAAACCACAAAAAGTCTTTACACAAAAAAACTCCAATGTTTTCAGAAAATTTCGAACTCAATTTTAACAACACCTGTCAACATCTGAATAGTCTGAAAATATCAGTAAATTAAAAATGTTTTCTCTAAAGACGTGTTTATTTTTTTTGTGGGGTTGAAAACTAACCAACGGTTTTTTTAGCTTTAGCCCTAAAACCCTCCCCCGAACACTTTGGACCAGTTCTTCCGTTCTTCCCATTACTTCTTAACATCAATCCTGGTTTTGACACGTGGATGACTCTCCATTTTAATTGGATAAATCTCTTCTCATTCACTAATATTTTCTTGTTGTAGAGGAAAACTCTGTGGTTTCCATTTTTGTTGGATAGATCTCCTCATTCACTAGTATTTAGTTTCAATCCACAACATGCAAGTTAGTCCTTTGGAATTAACCTTTGAAAAGTATAAAATCATCTGAACCAATTCACACGAAATGATAAAGAGTTAAAAATTATATAGATCTGTTTGGACAAATACAGTTTACATATTGTGAAGAGAAAATATTGTTTTATTAATAATCATGAATCATCAATCGTTGAACAACGTTGGTTTTAGGGGTTTTTTGTTTGTGTCTCTCTTCCCTTTGTTTTAAATGTGAGCGACTTCCTCATATATATTTTGTTACTCCTACAAAGTCGAAAAGATTGAGAAGAACCAGTCTTGTTAGTTGTTAGCGGCAATGGTCAACGATTTCGAATGCAAGCAAGGAAGTCAACCATAGAAATATAGAATCCTTAAATTAATCACTCTTTAGAAAGCTTCAACTTAAGCACTTTCATAAATTGTTTATATTAACTTGATTGATACAGTATTAAAGAACCACCAATTTTCTAACTTTGTAACTTTGACGCCCATTATAATAGTTGATAATGAAAGAAAATCATCAAATCAGACGATTGATAATTATGGGCTGCGATTCTTTTTAATAACCAAGCCGGATTCCAAATTGTATATAGGTACATAAACAATAGATAGAGAGAAAAAGTCTATATAAAGATATGTCTATATATCATCGATAAAAAGCACGACTAAAAGCGTCGAAGTCAAAGTTTGATGATTACGTACCAATGGAACAAGTAGACCAGTCAATTACAACGGGTTGGAGCAGTTGAACCACTAATCACTCGTGGTTCCAAAGATGAATACACTAAGCAAAAGACTATATATTATTTTAGATTTTTTTTTCTATTCTGTTTAGAACAACTTGTATTTAGGGTAATAGATATATTTTTCTATCACTAAATTTCATATTTTTATAAAAATTATTGGTTATCAAAATTTTTACGATAACATAATTGAACGGACTGTGCTGAATTAGTCCTGATCTGTTTGTCCTAGGTTTTTTACCCATCAGACAAACGTAGTTTATATGAGTGTTCCAAAATAAAAGAAGTCCAAATGCATTGCGGTTCAATTTGTTTCGAACCACATTTGCACCGTTCATCCTTTTGAGGCTTTCTCATTCTTGTCTAACTGGGAGTGAAGTTTAACAGAAATCATTTTTATATATGTCGCAGATGTTTCAGTGGTTCCTCAAGATCTTTGGACAGGGTAAATATCAGTTGATGGATAATTCTAAGAAAAGACTTCAAACTACCATAAACAGCTTTAAAGAAAAACAACGCCAATACGAGAACATGATCGACAAGGCCAACGAAGTCTTAACAAGTGCCAGTAACCCATCAGGTTTATCTTCGTAATGTTATTACAATTAAAAATATTTAATTACAATTACAAATATTTATGATAACATTATATATCTTGTCCCAGTTTGTTACCCATTAGACAAATGTAGTTTATATAAAAGGAGGACCTTTGGATGCATTTGAACTTGAGATGCATTTGAACTTAATTGCCCATACTTGAGATGCATTTGAACTTGAGATGTATCTAGAGACAAATGTAGTTTATATGGGTGTTCCAAAAAAAAAAAAAGTTCAAATACATTGCGGTTTATTTTTGTTTTCAACTGGTCATCAATGATTTTAATTGGAAAAAGTTCAGAAAATTGTAACTATTTGTAAAGTTAGCTTCTTTCTTTCTTTTTGTAGTACACGGTTTGTTTTGTGTAATCCGTTTCATCCGATGTCAATATCCTTTAAATCATTGCGTTAGCAAACTCGGGAACATATACGAAATAGTAAAATATCAAATAACCTTTGGAATTTGGAATTTGGAGTTTGAGTCAAATAATTTTTTTCCTTATGGAAGCAGATTGTTTTTAGTTTTTTACTGGTAGGATTAGGAACCGTGTGATGATTCATGATTAGGTGAATACCGTTGACTTAAACTCTTACCTTTTCTTGTTTTCAGACACAAACCCCAACGAAAGTTTCCTATTTGTATAGATAGGAACTTGCTCTCAAGCTGCCAAAGTCCAAACCAGATTTTATAAAAAAACCCCACAAACAGCAAACACACAAAAACCTAATTCCTCTCTACTACACAAACAAAGCTCGAATTGATTTAATTGCTTTCCTTCAATGGGTGAGAAAGATTCAGAAACAGCTCCGATTTGGGGAAAAACTCGGCAGAGAGAGAGCAACAACACACAACAACACCCAATGGATGTTGAATCTGCTTCTCTATCTGGGCAACAACATCGATCTCTGAATCGTAGTCGAAGTTCTTATGAACAACGAGGAAGAGGAGTTAAAGAGTTTAGAAGCTGGTTCCCTTGGCTCATACCCTGTTTCGTTGCCGCTAACGTTGTCGTGTTCGCGATCACCATGTATGTCAACAATTGTCCCAAGAAATCTGGAGATTGTTTTGCTGATTTCTTGGGTCGCTTCTCGTTTCAGAACACTAGAGAGAATCCTCTTCTCGGTCCTTCCTCTCTAACGTATGTAAGCTTCTAATTTTCTAGGGTTCTTTTTTCTACTCTGTTTCAAACAAAGGTCTGACCTTTACTGAGTTCAAGTGAAATATGAATGAAACTATGAAATTTCCGAACTTTCTTATGAAATTGAGCAAAAAATTCCATATTTTTACGATTTTGATTCGATAAGAAGTAGCTAATTGCTATTAGAGAATATGCAAGTTAGTAATGAGTCAGTGTTTCTATAATCCACACTTCCTTGGCTTGGAACAGGTTACAAACAATGGGTGGATTAGATGTAAAGAAAGTTGTTAAACAAGATGAAGGATGGCGTCTACTATCTTGCAACTGGTTACATGGAGGAGTTGTTCACTTACTCGTGAACATGTTGACTCTTTTATTCATTGGTATACGTATGGAACGTGAATTTGGTTTTAGTAAGTAACTGCTCTCTCTGCCTCTCTTGATTACTTTGTTCTTGTGAAGACCATATCTTTTATGAAGTGTGTGTATATATAACCTTTGTTTCAATTTTTGTTTGCAGTTCGGATTGGATTGCTTTACTTGATTTCAGGGTTTGGAGGAAGTATATTGTCAGCTCTTTTCCTACGCTCAAACATCTCTGTTGGAGCATCTGGTGCTGTGTTTGGTTTACTTGGAGGAATGCTCTCTGAGATCTTTATCAACTGGACAATCTATTCTAACAAGGTAACGAATACGATACCTTCAGAGTTCAGAAGCCTTTTCTTGTTTATGATTTTCAAGATTGGAACTTTAGAATTTATGTTGTTTTTGCCAATGCTTGGTCTAGGTTGTGACGATTATAACTCTTGTGATAATTGTGGCGGTGAACTTGGGACTTGGTGTGCTCCCTGGAGTAGATAACTTTGCTCATATTGGAGGGTTTGCTACCGGGTTTCTACTTGGATTTGTGCTCTTAATCCGTCCCCATTATGGATGGATCAACCAAAGAGACGCTCCTGGAGCTAAACCCCACAGGTACAAGATGTATCAGGGCATATTTTGGACCATCTCTCTTCTCCTCTTGGTCGCTGGGTAAGTGTTACATTCCTCTGTTATTCACCCTCCACGTTCATAGCTATAAATCAGTTTGTTTGTTTTTCATATACTCATAGTTCATAAAGGACTGCATATTGTATCAATGATGATCTTGTCTTTTAGATTGACACGACACTAAACCAAGCTTCTTTTCTTGTCACAGGTTCATTGCTGGATTGATCTCGCTCTTCAACAATGTCGATGGAAACGAACATTGCTCATGGTGTCATTACCTTTCATGTGTTCCAACATCTAAATGGAGCTGTAACCGAGAACCAGCCTCTTGCACGGTATAAATCCTTTCGTATCTCAGTTTCTACAACCTCGGATCGAATCTTTTTTTCAATGTCTCCTGATCACATATATCTTCTTCTTATTTTTGTTTGCTGCAGACGACTCAATTAGGTAACCAATTCAGCATGACTTGTTTGAGAAATGGGAAATCAGCATCTTACATTTTGGCAAATCCCCCGGATTCACGGATTAATAGCTTATGTGTTCAGCTTTGCCGTTGATTTTTACTTACTGATTTTTTAGAATATATACAAACACACTCGTGTCTACACTCTGTATCTTCTTCTCCTTCTCATTTTTTTCCTGCTTTATTGTGTATATTTTTATAGGAGCCTCCTTGTTGAATAAATAAGTACAGTATTTTCTTGAGTTCTCTGGTAAATTTTCAAGTAACCGTGCTTCAATATATTGGAAGAGACTTCGCAAGAAAATTTTGTTCTGGTTATAAAAACACAGTCTTTAGACCAAGTTACAAAATTTTAAAAAAAAAAAGAAGTCGCCGTCTGTGGGGATCGAACCCACGGCCACGTGGTTAAAAGCCACGCGCTCTACCACTGAGCTAAGACGGCTTTGTTATCTAGTGTTCCATGCATATATATAAAATATATCTTGTTTTAATTTGTTACAAAGGTCAATTTACATTCAACTACGTACGATTACTTTAGATCATAAGAACATCTCTAATGTCCTTTATTTTCAGCTGTAAAGTTTTACTTTAATAGATCTCTATTTTCACTTCTATGATAGAAATTGCTATTTTTTTCTCTATTTTTAGAGGAACTTTATTTTTTCCTCTATAAATAGAGGTGAACTATTTTATTTATAAAGTAGTCCTCTTAATCTTTAACTTCTTTTATTTATGACCAAAATAAATAAAATAAATATTTTTAAGCACTAATAATACAAATTTAATAAAATAAGTATTTTTAAAAACTAATAATATAAATTTAAGTATAAATATTTAGTCTAAAATATCGAGACTACCATTTGGAAAAGATAATTTATATAAATTATAAAATTTATTTTTCATTCAATCCATAATAATTATTTTAATACAACAAAAACTAATAACTTAATAATCCGGTGAATTACTTTGGGATCCACCAATATCGCTAAAATATTGTTCAAACGAACCAAATGATGTAGATGGAGGAGGAGCTTGTTGGTTATGTTGTTGATTATTCCGCTTTTGTATAATCCGTGCTTATTCAGCCTCAAAATATCCACGAACATTTGGATGTAGAGTATCCAAGTCACAAAATAAAATTTTGTATTCTTCTTTTAGCTCTTTCAAAGCATAATTTTTACTTTGAATCTCCAACTGTTGTTGTCTTTGTTTAAATATAATAATAAATATTAAATTTAATTAAAAATAATAATTTTATGAAAGTGTTACAAATTTAAAGTAAAATGGGTTAGTTTGCAATTTTATAAATAAAAGGTTTTAATTGTAAAATAAAAAAGAATCTATTTGGAATATTCTTTTTAGAGGAAAAAATAGATAAAACTATTGGAGCAAAACTCTTTTCTATTATAAAGATTCTATAGAAGAAAAAATAGGGAAAACCATTGGAGATGGTCTAATACCCCTCCCCCCTACAAGTCAATTTTTCCAAATTAGATTCTGAAAATGGAAGTTTGGCATGGAGATCTTCCATTTGCCATATATAACAGAAATTTGGTATAGGTGCTAATTAAAAGTAATACGTGACAACTTGTTTTGTAAAAGATCAACTAGATACAAACCCAGTATATTTAGAAGCAATCTTGAACACATCATGTTCGTCTAAACAAAATAAAAAAGCCAATACGACTTAACAAATGATCGTCTCGCATTGGAAAATAAGTACTGAGGCAAACAATAATTTGCAAATACTTCTTAATTATTTATTAGTTCACACTTCAAAACGAATTAGAAAAAACAAGAAGAAAATACCACACGTGCATGTAAGAGATCATGTGGCTTACAACGTCTTGTGATTCTTATTGAAGTGCAAAGACCGTAGCTCAGCTGAGTCAAGCTCTTTGGCAAAATTATCGGGTCTATAGTATCCGCTGTGAGGGTCAGGCATCCACCATAGCTCTTCTCCTCTCATCATTTTACCTTGAATTTGAGAAGTTTTTGTAATGCATGGATTAAACTCTTTTGCACCGGTCCTCTCAGGTCTGAAGTATCCGGTATCAGGGTCTGATGTCCACGATGGCTTCTCCTGGCTACTTCCAGTAGTAGATCTCCTTTGAGAGGCTTTTGTGATCACAATGTATCTCCTCCTATACGATTATTAATTAATCCAAAAAAGAAAAACTGTCATTTAGTATGAAACACCATATATTCACAAGAATTAATCAACACACTTTCTTAAACTAGAGGTTTATACAAAATGGATAGACGACCAAGCTACAAAAAAATTGCCCTTCTGGAAATTTTTTAAGGATTGGACAGTGAAATATGAAAGACCCTCGGGAAACAAAAGGAGCTTCCCAAACTGCTCAAAATATGATTAAAGACTCTCATCTACAATCATATGTGGCGGTAGGACACCTTAGATGGCTACACAATTACACATTTTGCTTGTCAGTAAGAGTCTTTTGCCTACTACTGACTAACTTTTATGGTCTTGTTGGCTCTATGCCTCTATCTATTACCATTTTTTGGATCATTACATGGTGTAACTATTGTGGTAGCTAGTTGTCATCTCCACAACCTTCCTTAATCAATAATATAATTAGATGAAGAAAAATAATATAAATGGCTAGACTTACATTATAATTGTGTTGATAGATCGAGAGAAGCTTTTGAGATTGAAAAGTGATTGAGACATTAATTCTCTCAAATTTTCTATGGAAAATTAAGTGTAAGAGGATTTTTTGTATAACTAATTTATGGACGATCTTGAACTGTGGGTCGAAGATATATGTGGGAAGTTATGGCTTTATATACATATTTTATTAAGGGAAATTGTTATTAATAATAATTTTCTTGTTGTAAAACTAATTCTTGACTTCGTAATGTTGATTAGACGTTGAGAAATAAATAAATAAATAAAACTAGATATTGACAAGGTCTGTTCAAAAGAAAACAAAAATAGAAAGGATTTTGATGTGGAATGTAAGAGAAGTAGTAGTAGTCCCTTGCTCGATCAGAGAAAGTCAGTTTAAAACATCGAATAAATTACAACCAGGAGGCAGGAGAATGACCTAGTCATGCTTCACTTTTTAAGGGTTCAATTAAGCGTTCGTGCTAATTTTAAAATCAAGTTTATAGATTTATAAACGGTCAAATTATTTGAAGGGCCAATCGAAAAACCAGCTTTTCTTCGAATAATATTTTAACAGCAACATATATGTTTGGCTCAAACCAATACTTCATACTTGACCAAGTGGAGCATCCAAACAGAGGCGTGCCTACTCCTTATAGAAAAAAGGCAAGTGCCTTAGGCCACACTAAATATAACAAACTTACTGGCCACATTTTAAAGAAATTAGCTTAATGGCTGTTCTACCAATACTAATACTTGCTCTTTTTTTTTTGGTCAAATAATTATTCACTTATTAGAGGCTTTTTCTATTTTCAGTGCTTTTAAATGTTTGTTTTTCAAAATTTAAGCTATTCCAAGTTTCTTTTGATAAGTTTTTTTCCCTGTTTTTTTTCTTACACCAAAAAAAAAGCTCACAATCTTCAATATTTGCCTTAGGCCTCTATATCCCTAGGCATGACACTGGAGCCAAAAAAAAAAAAGAGAGTACTTGACCAAGTTGAGGGGAAGGTAAGTGCCATTACAAATTTTCAAATAATTTTCTTTTGGTTTTATGGTAGTCCTAACATTTTTTATGTAACATAGATCTTAAATTCTTAGATTCATCTCCACCAATCACTTCTTCCACGTCTCACCAATATTGATGTTGGTTTCTCCATTATTTAACTCCTCCATCTAATAATATTCAGAAAAATAATTAGGTTCACCCCTACAGGTGAACCTCTCCATTCACTTCTTTCTTTTCAACCAATCAAAATCTTCTATACTTTATCTCATTTTTAAAATAAATTAAAATAAAATTAAAAAGCAAAACCAATTAAGGAAACAAACTCTGTATACTTTTAATTTAGGAAATTTAAATATTAGCTTGGTTTTGATTTTACAACTAGAACAAAATTATGTGTCGGTTTGGGTTTACAAATAAATTGGTTAGGGTTTAGATTTTACAATCAAAACGAAATTATGTCGGTTTAGGTTTACAAATAATTTTTGTAGGGTTTAGATTATATAATTAAAACAAAATTATATGTCGGTTTGAATTTACAAATGAGGTGGTTAGAGTTTAGATTTTCTAATTAGAACGAAATTATATGTCGGTTTGGGTTTACAAATGAGATGGTTAGGGTTTAGATTTTACAATTAGAACGAAATTATATGTCGGTTTGGGTTTACAAATGAGATGGTTAAGGTTTAGATTTTATAATTAGAACGAAATTATATGTCGGTTTGGGTTTACAAATGAGATGGTTAGGGTTTAGATTTTACAATTAAAATGAAATTATATGTCGGTTTGGGTTTATAAAAATGTGGTTTAAATTTTTTATTTTACAATAATGTATACAGATTTTATTTTTTATTTTACAAAGAGAGTGAAAGGAGAGGTTCACCCCTAAGTATTGTTCTAATATTCATGCATGTGTTTTCCAAATATGTTCGACTGTTCTTTTTTGCTTCCAAAAAAAAAAAAAAAAACACTTACAAGCCAAATTAAAATATCTTGATTTTTTAAGCTCAATTTGAGAACCATTATACCAAAAATCCATATATTTTTAGTATCTACCTTTGACCATCCAATGTGAAATTATGATCAAGTAGTGTAACAGATCGGATTTATTTCATAATTTACTCGATTAGAGAAATAGATTATACTTTTGTTAAACCAGATTGAATTGGTGTTGATTGGGAAATTTGGAAAGACCAAACCTCCAAACCAAAGAGACTACCGGAATTGATCAAAAAGACCTTTGTTTTCGCATGAAATTACATTATTTGCCACTGAACTACACCGATAAACGACCAACGAGTCCGGCGACTGTGACCCGGCGTTTTGATTTTGATTTTCAATTTCCCTCCCCAAAAAGTTAAAGCAGTTTCGGTCATGTTGCACGAGCTTCTTCTAGCTCTCTTAGGCTTCACCGGCGATCTCATCGTCGACGAGCGAGAGCAACGGAAAACCCTAGGCCTCGCTTTCAACTCCGATTCACCTCTCTCTGATGAATGCACCTTCAAACTCGCTCCTGACATCTCCTTCATCGAACCCAGCGAAAGGTATACTCTCTCTCTGCTCGCGCTGATCTGGTGATTCCGCGCCGATTTTGATTTCTAGTGAGTGATTCTGATGCGCTTCCTTGCAGGGACTTGATCGAGAGGTTGATCAAGCTAGGGTTCTACTATCGAGAGCTCGACCGGTTTGCGAAGAAGTCTCGCAATTTGAGCTGGATTAGCTCTGTGGTAACCACTGTGCATCCGTTGGAACGGGCTGATGAATTGTCCAAGCAGAGTAGAGAGAAGAAGCCTAGCGTGTACCGTAGAGCCATTGCTAATGGAATTGGGGAGATTCTTTCCGTCTATAGATCTGCGGTTCTTCAAATAGAGCAGAATCTATTGGCGGAGACTACGCCTATTCTTGCTACGGTTACGCAGGGGCTCAATAAGGTCCATTCCCAATACCAACATATTGATCACTTGATGATTGAGCTTTAGGAATACCATTTGAGAATGTGTACATTGTTGATATGTAATGCTATTTTTATCTGTCTTTGTTTTTTTTTCTTTCCCTAGTTCTTCGTTCTTTTCCCTCCCCTGTACGAGGTTATCCTTGAGATTGAGCGTGATGATATTCGTGGAGGGCAGCTTCTTAATGTGTTGAATAAAAGGTGTCATTGTGGTGTGCCTGAACTAAGGACGTGTCTCCAAAGGTATTCACTGGCTCAATCTACAGTAAATCGTAAACCATTTTTAGTCCAGCTTCACCGCTTGTTAAATGTTTTTGTATCCATGTGTAGGCTTCTTTGGCATGGACATCAGGTCATGTATAATCAACTAGCGGCTTGGATGGTCTACGGGATCCTCCAGGATCCTCATGGAGAGTTTTTCATCAAGAGGTAATTCTAAATCTACGTTGTTTTCTCATTTTACTTTTGAGATTTGTTGAGTGCCATCTCGTTTTGCTTAATGTTGTCACTAGTGTTCCTCATGAAGTCTACTATTATACCGGTTAGGTAGCTGCTGTAAACTTGCGCTGATACATTATCGCTTGGTGTCGCCTGTGGCTGGACTTTGATTTCTGTTTGTTCTTCTCCCATGAATGAAAAACTCATTTCTGATTTGCTTGCAGGCAGGAAGATGGGGATTTAGATCATCGCTCATCTCAGGAAGAAATATCTGAAAAGTTGGCTCGTACCTCAGTTCATGAGACATCTTTAACTGATTGGCACTCTGGATTTCACATCTCTTTGGTATACTCCATGCCACTTTCAATTTTGATTTGGTACCATTACTATATTCTTGATGCTTCTGTGGTTATATTGCAGGATATGTTGCCTGATTATATTTCTATGAGGCTTGGTGAATCCATTCTTTTTGCAGGGAAAGCCATAAGGGTTTTGCGAAATCCCAGTCCTGCTTTCCAGTTCCAGAAAGACAAGAGTTTTCAGCAACAAATGCGTGGCTCCCAGAGGATTCGAGGATTTATGCATAGTGATTTCCCTGAAAGGGAAACTGAAATAGATACAGACCATACAGGGGGAGAGTTACTACCACAGTCTGAGGCAGACAAGATCGAAGCAATGCTGAAAGAATTAAAGGTATTGGTTGGGAGCCTTACTCACTGCACATTATAATTGGTAAAAAGAGTGTAACAATCTTCATAAATGAGTTGATTTCGGTCACGCAAAACGTGATCTATTTGTTCATGCACAGAAATAGTATATGTCTTTCTCCTTGGATCACGTTAGTGCTCAGATTGTACGCTTTACATTTATACGTCTACGTGCAGGAATCATCTGAGTTTCACAAGAGATCATTCGAGTGCACTGTTGATTCTGTTCGAGCAATAGCAGCCAGTCATCTTTGGCAGGTTTTGACTTGACAACTTTTATTTCTCTAATATTTTACTTTATTTGTTTTGGTCACATTACCTTCCTTGGTACAGCTTGTCGTTGTGCGTGCTGATCTCAATGGTCATCTTAAAGCTCTTAAAGACTATTTTCTCTTAGAAAAAGGAGATTTCTTTCAGGTAAACCACAGAAAGTATCGGTTGAGTTTCTTACATGAAATATAAGGGTGATTAATGTAACTCCCACTTGCTTATGTCCTTGTTTCCTTGCATTACTCAGTGAAAGACCTGTGGACATGTAATTTCACATCTCATAGAATTTCTGATTTCAGTGCTTTCTGGAGGAGAGTCGTCCGTTGATGCGTTTGCCGCCTCGCCAATCAACTGGAGAGTCTGATCTTATGGTACCATTCCAGTTGGTATGTGGATACAACTTAAAAAATTCTTATGATAAAAAGCTCTTCTCAGGTCAAATTTTTTTTGTAACGCTCTCTCTTTTGGGAACACACAGGCTGCAACAAAAACCATTGCAGAAGAAGATAAGTACTTTTATAGGGTATCCCTACGGTCAGTAACACTCAAACTCTTTTTTACGACTCGTATTAGATGGATTTAATTTCCAGCATTTGAGCTAAGTGGAAGGACACATTAATACTTATTTTTCCCAACTGGTCTTCAATTTGGCTGTTTTAACTGCTACTCTCACCAGGATGCCTTCGTTTGGAGTCACAGTCAGATCTTCTCAAGCTGAGCTGGCGAGATCTAAAGTATCTCTTTCCGGGAAGGCAAGTCTTACATCAGACACTTCTGTGGATGGCTGGGACGCTATTGCTTTGGAGTATTCTGTTGATTGGCCCATGCAACTGTTTTTCACTCAAGAAGTGCTTTCGAAGTAATAATCCTTGGGCATTGCTTATATCCTCTTTTTCTTCTAACTTCTCTCACTCTCAAAGTTCTTGCATCAATTTTACTATGAACTATTTAGGCGATTTTGATGCTTTGTCTGAGAGTTATAGACTTGTGTTTAGGTATCTGAAGGTGTTCCAATATTTGATACGCCTAAAGAGAACTCAGATGGAATTAGAGAAATCATGGGCTTCTGTAATGCATCAAGATCATATAGAATCTGCTCAACATCGAAAAGATGGTACAAACGGATCAACATCTCAACAAAGACGACAAGGAATAAGACCCATGTGGCGTGTTAGAGAGCACATGGCGTTTTTGATAAGGAATCTTCAGTTTTATATTCAGGTAAAGAAACCTATGACGTTTCATAAGAATTTCAAAGTTGGTCACAAGTCAGTTCTAGAAACAAAAACGTCTAAGGTTTAATTTTCTCTTTCTCTTAAGGTTGACGTGATAGAATCTCAATGGAAGGTGTTGCAAACTCACATTCACGGTTCTCAAGACTTCACTGAACTCGTTGGCTTCCATCAAGAGTAAGTATATGCAGTGCTCGTTGTGCGCTTCCAGTCTTCATGTTACTTACTTGGTCTAGCCTCTTCATTTTTCATTTTGGTTCTTGATTCGTATTATGTGAAGCAAGGCTGAACCAGAATCTTCTTCACTATTTTTTAGGTTTGGTTTGGTTTTATATGCCTCCCCCTACTAACTTACCTAATGTGCTGTACAAATGCAGGTATCTCTCGGCTCTTATATCTCAATCTTTCCTCGACATTGGTTCCGTCTCAAGGATACTCGACAGCATCATGAAACTCTGTCTCCAGTTCTGCTGGAACATTGAGAATCAAGAAAGCAATCCAAACACTACGGAACTTGAAAACATAGCCGAGGTGCTTTATTTTTCTCTGTAACACTCATACAAAGGTGAAAATAAATTGTCTCTTACAATTTTCTTTCTTGTGGTCTTAAGGAATTCAACAAGAAGTCGAATTCCTTGTATACCATACTGAGAAGCAGCAAGCTTGCCGGTAGCCAGAGAGCCCCATTCTTGAGACGTTTTCTTTTACGCCTAAATTTCAATTCCTTTTACGAGGTAATGTTTTCAACCAAAAAGATTTTAGTTTTTCTGCCTGGGAGCTTATCAATTGACTCTTTCCTGGCAACAGGCAACTGCAAGGGGCGTGTTGAATGTTGTCCGCCAACGCCCAGCTCTTCCATTATAAATGCCTGACAGTCCTGGTGAGAGAATCTCATTTCGAAGCTTTTTCAGACCTGGGCAGGTTTTGCAACAACTATGACACGGGAAGATAAGATTGTTCTGATCCTCGATTCATGATCACATGACGCCGCCAATGGAATATACATATATATACGGGACAGGGTTTTTTGCTCACACGCCTTTCCTTTGTAAGAATCTGTGTTGCCACTTTAGTTCCAAGAACAAAAACTGCGAGCTATGTTTTCATTCGTGCTTTATACTCTGTAAATTATGTAGAGAACACTGTAGGTGTGGTTTCTCTAATCATTTAACAATATGATAAGCAGCTTGATGACGTTTTTTGGCCTTTTCATACGAACAAGCTCCAACGATCTAATGAGGATGGATGACAATTTCCTCATTCGAAACGAACTGCTTAGGTGATATTTTGTCCCACATCGGAGAAACAAAACTTTATGTTGTTGTATATAATAGTGAAATTATCAAGTATTGTACGTCGAGCTTAGTAACGCGGGCTTGTGATCCAAGTGGAGACCATAAGGTGATTGGACGTTGGATCGATCTCAGTGGGCCGGGTTCGGAGTGGGCTATATTCTGGCTCGCCCATTCCAAGTTGGGAGTTGAGGCATGCGGTTTGAGCGAAGGCTCGGGTCACATGTCTTCTAGAGTGGGGGAGACCGCGTGAGGCTGGTTTCACAGAGCAGCGTGCACCTCCCGCTCTTGACAGTGGAAGGATTACGAGCCATTGCCTTCCGAGCCTACTATGACCCAATAAGCCGATTCCGATTGGACTATCATTTTTTACATTTTTTTCCATAAAATCAGACATATGTTCAACCGGAGGTTTGCAGGTTTGCATCGTGTGCTTAGTTTAGGTTTGCATCGTGTGCTTAGTTTTGAAAAACTAAGCACAATTAATTGCAAGGTTTAAACATAAGGCAAGGGAAACAAAATAGGAAGATTGAGTAGCTCTGTTAAGTCTTTGATAAGATTCAGTACTGATTCTCGAATATGAAACTTTCAAAAAAACTTGTGGGCTTATAAAAGAAAAAACAAGAGAGCTAAGCTAGGGCCTAGGGGAGACAAGTAAATTGACTGATAAGAATATAAATCCACTACTATAGTCATCTCACTTTGATGTTGCTCTTCTCTTTTAAATTCCTCATCTTTGCTGTTGCCTTTGAAGGATCATGCTGGTTTTGAGCCCTTGTTACTGTGCTATCACCTTAGTGAAAAGAGAAAAGCAACAAAGAAACAAGCAAGATACGAGATGACATAAGAATATAGATATAGTAGAAACCAGATTTTGTAGATTGTGGTGTTGAAAAAGAGTTTTGCTACATACCAGTATTTGAACTGTTTGAAGCTTTAGACTCAGGTATTGGATTCTGTTGTTCTGCTTTTTCCTTGTTTGTCTCTTGTTCCTGATGATGATGCTGATGCTGCTGCTGCTGCTGGGGTATTACTGCTTGCAACTCGTTGTCGTTTCCTCCATATTGCAGCTCGTTCTTATTTCCTCCATATTGCAGCAACTCTTCTAGCGAGAAGTTCTGCTGATATGGCGGCTGGTGTTGTCCATATGGGTCTTGTAGCGGGTACTCGGGTTGTGTTAGTCGTTCTGCTAATGAAGGATCCACGAGCTTGAAAGATGGGCCGCCATATTCAATATTGTCTCCAAAATCAAACGTAGACAGGCCATATAGGACAGTAGGTGCTTGTGCAACGGATGGAACGTTTGCTGCAACTGTTGAAAATGCAGGATAGTGATCTATGGAGAAAAAAGGAAGAAGAGTGTTTCATAGAAATGTTTAAGCGTAAAAGAGTTTAAACCATGCGAAACAAAGAGAAAAAGATTGAGTATTTTCTTTACCGGAAAGAGCATTAGATATACGCCATTGATTTGAAGCTGCTGGTGCAATGGGGTGAGCTCCAAGATTATTACCTATGGGGAAAAAAAAAGGAGAGTGATTCATAAAACTGCTTTAAGCTGAAGTGTTAAGACAAATAATAGATAAAGAGAGAAAGATTGAGTCTATTCTGTACATACAAGGAAGATCATAAGGTGTAGACCATTGATTTTGATGAAGCTGATTATTTCGCTGACCATTAGGAGTTTCCAACTGGTTTACTACAAAACACAAGTAATTTTTGGATGTTAACAGTCAGTATATATCATTGGATGTAACTATGTAAGAAATATCAAACAAAACAAAACAAACCAAACCAAACATTGAAGAAAAGAGAGAAAGGTTGATTATTTTCTTTACCGGTAATATCACTGGATGTAAACCATTGATCATTAGTTGGTGGTGCAAAGGTTGGAGCTCCAAGATAGTTACCTATTAGAAAAAGAAAAGGATAATCATCATTCATAAGAATGTATGAGTAGAAGTGTTAAAACAATGAGAGAGAAAGATTGAGTTTCTTCTTTACAAGCATAATCATTAGGTGTATTAGAGTATTGATAGTGATGAAATTGTTCTCGCTGACCATTAGGAATCCGCAACTGGTTTACTAAAAAACAGAGAAACACAAGGAATTCTTAGACGTCAGAAGTGCTTTCGAGTATTAATTTATATTGTGACTTTTACCTGTTGGACCATTTGTATCACCCAATGCCAACATTGCAAAGCTTGAAGGACTCACCTCAGACGACCTATCAGCTGCTGCGCAATGGAATGCAAGAGACATTAAACAAAACAAAAAACAAACCCAAATTATTCAAAAAGCGGTGTACTTTGGATGCATCATTAGAAGAGAGGTTTACAAGGTGTATTAGCTAGATTCTCCATGAGACGAATTCCTGCAGGATCGTGAAGAAGAAAATCCATGATTGCAGCTGCACAAAGACAAAAGAATAAGCGAATCTTCAACAAAATCGAGTGGGTAAAACAATCCAAAAGTAGAGTGTGGTCTTGTTTTTTATACGTACGTGGTGCATCACCAATATCAAAGATTCCCTCAAGCACCATCATACTTGCTTGCGTCCGAAGCAAACTGTTGCAAAGCTTTATCTGACGCGCTACTTCCAGATTTAAGTTGTAGCGTTCGAAAAACTCCGGACTTTCTTTATGAAACTGCTCCCAAACTAATCATATAGAGAAAACAAGAATTAAAAAAATTTAAGAAAGAAACACGTAGTAACCAAACTGAAATAGATATTACACATTACATGATTTGGTGACATAATGAGCAATATTGTGATCTTCATAGAGATGTTTCGCCGTTTCTTCAAAACTCATGTTCTTCCAAATACATTCTTCGATTTCGTTCCTAATCTGAAACAGAACATCAAAACAATTGCGTGATATGAAACAGAGTAGGTGTGTAATAATAAAGCTACAGAGAATATTCATGAATTTGTTTTTAGGGTCTGTGTAGTAGAAAGTACCTGCTTGAATGCTTTGTCTATCATGGCCTCTGAAACATCATTACTACATGGTTCGCCCATAGCTTCTTTGGAGGAAGAATCTGATGAAGAATAAAAAAACAGAACGAGTCTCTCTCTTTCAGGAATGGTAAAGAAGATATAAAATATAAGAAGGTACGTAGGATCCTATTAGTATTTGGAATAGAACTTTACATATTTTGGTTTTAGTTTTTACGCAAAAAGATATTTACAAAAACAAACATAAATAACTAATTTTAATTAATACTAATATATAAAAATTAAGAAGATTATCCAATAGTCCCACACTCCCACTAAACTTCGGAAAATTAGGTGTTCTTATTCACTCAAACACAGTCGTGTTATCCAACAGAAATAAAAAAAAGGACCAAGACAACATTTTTAACCACAACTACAAACAGAAAATGTAAGTTCTTCAACATGTCTTAGGCCAGAATCTGAAAAAATACTGAAGAACAAAAACAGAGAACGAAGATAAAACCCATAGGGCTTCTCCGGAAGCAGACTTTAACTTCAAACTCAAAAGCATTTCCGGTGAACAATCGACGGGCCTGACTCATCATATTCTGCTTTTGCAATCCACATCTACAAAATTTAGGAATGGATGACTGATCAGTCGAGCTGTAGACTAGAATAAGATGGTTTTATTAGGGAAAGGAAACTGATTGGATTTAGTTACCTGCTGGAAGGTACTGAGGGAAGCCAAGATGGATCCTCCGATCCAGACCGAGTATTTCCTCTCAGGCGGTGCAACAACTTTGATCTTCATGCTGCTCGGTGCCAAAGCAGTGATCTCTTTGCTCATTCTGTCAGCAATTCCAGGGAACATAGTTGTTCCACCACTAAGCACAATGTTCCCATACAAGTCCTTTCTGATGTCAACATCACATTTCATTATGGAGTTGTAGGTGGTTTCATGGATACCAGCATTCTCCATACCAATCATAGACGGCTGGTAAAGAACCTCTGGGCAACGGAACCGCTCAGATCCAATGGTGATCACTTGCCCATCAGGTAGCTCATAGTTCTTCTCTACAGCAGAGCTTGTTTTAGCCGTCTCAAGCTCCTGCTCATAGTCAAGAGCAATGTAGCAAAGCTTCTCCTTGATGTCTCTGACAATTTCACGCTCAGCTGTTGTGGTGAAAGAGTAACCACGCTCAGTGAGGATCTTCATCAGAGCATCTGTGAGGTCACGACCTGCAAGATCAAGACGTAGGATGGCATGTGGCAGAGCGTAACCCTCATAGATAGGGACCGTATGACTCACACCATCTCCAGAGTCGAGCACAATACCTACAACATAACTCAACAGTTTAACAAGACATGATCCTGAATCTGAAGATTATAAAGGCGGCCTATCAAGTGTTCTAGAAGTTACCAGTAGTACGGCCACTAGCATAAAGAGACAAGACAGCTTGAATGGCGACATACATAGCAGGAGCATTAAAGGTTTCAAACATGATCTGAGTCATCTTCTCACGATTAGCCTTAGGGTTAAGAGGTGCCTCAGTGAGTAGAATGGGATGCTCCTCGGGAGCAACACGGAGCTCATTGTAGAAAGTATGATGCCAGATTTTTTCCATGTCATCCCAATTGTTGACAATACCATGCTCAATTGGGTATTTGAGGGTTAGAATACCACGCTTGGATTGAGCTTCGTCGCCAACATATGCATCCTTCTGTCCCATTCCAACCATCACTCCAGTGTGGCGAGGACGACCCACAATACTTGGAAACACAGCCCTAGGTGCATCATCCCCAGCAAAACCAGCCTAAGCCAAAACACAGAACATATACAATAACCACCTTAGAGATACATCGTCCACAGGATAAACAAGATTGAAAATTCTAACAATGCCCTCATCCATCTAAAAAATGAGTAAAAGATTCAATTTTTATCATGAGTATAAAGAAAAATATACCTTAACCATTCCAGTTCCATTGTCACAGACAAGGGGTTGAATGTCTTCACCATCAGCCATTTTCTACTTTCTGCAAACAAAACAAAAACCAGTGACCAATTTGGCTAATATACAAGAATAATTAAAAACTCAAATCAGCCAATGCTTCGTTTTAGGAATATATGATCCGACACATTTGTATAATAAGAAGATTCATTGTCAAGAATATTAATAATATTCCCTAAGAGAATGTGACAAAATCAAATCCTTAAAAGAAAAAAGAAAAAAAGAATGAATGTAACAAAAATAATATTCCAGATCCAACAATCACGTTATCAAATTCAATAATATTATTTAATATTACAGCAGCTAAAGATCTATAAAAGAAGAAGCAAATGATATTTAAACAAGATCAACACTCATATAAGCAGCAGGGAGATGCAATGACGACGAAATCACAGATCGAAAACCAAAAAATAAAAATCAAAACTTTACAGAAGAGATTATGAAAACTGACAATTGTCAATCAAACTAACGAAATGCGGGTCAAAAAAATAATTACCGGGAGAAAAAAAAACAAGAAAAGATTAAAGTCGGGTTCTCGCTGCTGCAGGAGGAATCACGACTGAAACAAAAATTATGGGTTCTACGAGAAAAGGAAGAAGGAGATGAAATCAAAAGTAACAATAAAATCAAAATTAGGGAAGAACCAAACAAAACGAATGGTTAAAGTAAAAAAATATTAAAAACGGGTCCAAAGGCTTCGAATCCGGCTCACCTCGTTTTCCGATTCAATTCCTTTCCTAAATTACGTTTTTACCCTCTACTTTTTTACAACTTTTTTTTTACCTTGGTTGTTTGGTTTTTTTTAACCTTGTCCAAAAAATAAAAAGCAACTACTGTGGCAACAACAACTTTAATTTAAAAAAAACAGAGCCCAACGCTAAGGCCCAAGTTGTTTGCGAAAGGGTTAGGGTTTTTGTTTTTTGCTTTAGCCTCTCTCTCTGTGTCTATGGGAGGAGGTATAAAATGCAATTTTCAGTCGTCGTCCTCCTCCTTTTCGTCTGAACCAGCCCGGAGGAGCTCGACGAGATCCTTAAGACAAGGTAATCTAACTAATCAACCCTTTTGATTCAATCCTCCCAAATTCGTCTCTTGTAAGAGTTACATCATATGGGAAGCTCATTTTTTTGTTTGTTGTCTGTGAAAATTTGAGAGAAGATGACAACTCCGCCAGTTAAAACCGGTTTGTTCGTTGGGTTGAACAAAGGACATGTTGTCACCAGACGCGAATTAGCTCCTCGTCCTCGTTCTCGCAAAGGAGTATGTTTCTCTCTCTCTTTTCCCCTTTTCATTAGCATTATTGCTTTTTGGATCATTTTTTAGTAGTAGTTTCTAGACTTATGTTAGATTTGTAATAGTTGGTTCAGATACTGTGATGAATCCCTCTCTCTCTCTTATTACGCCTTATTTGATTCTTCTCTGGATTCATCATTTCATATGGTATGCGTGACACATGCTGCATTGCTATGATTCTTCACCTTTGTGAACGTTTTTAGTTCATTAGACTTTGTAAAACCATTTTTTGTTTCTCGCAATAATGATACACTCTTTTTTCGGCTCATAAGATGTTTTTACTTTGTAAAGTATAGAGATTTGGTAGAGCTTTATCTTTTGCTTATTTGTTATGATTTTTTTTTTGTGGCATTCTTGTTTTGTTATGAATCTAATTCTATTTTGTTGTTTCATGATTTGCATCAGAAAACAAGCAAGAGGACACTCTTTATCAGGTCATTGATAAGGGAAGTTGCTGGTTTTGCTCCTTATGAGAAGAGAATCACTGAGCTTTTGAAGGTTGGTAAAGACAAACGTGCTCTTAAGGTTGCTAAGAGGAAGTTGGGAACCCACAAGAGAGCCAAGAGGAAGAGAGAGGAGATGTCTAGTGTTCTCCGCAAGTCGAGGTAATCCACTAGTAAACACCACAAGTTTTCATGGTTACTGTTATTTTCAGCTGTAATATTAGTGCTGTGCATTTCCTCTCTCATTTCTCAGCTGTCGAGGAAGTAAAGCTTAACTTAGTCAAAAGCTTTAAATGCTTAGGGTTTTTGAGTTGATAAGTGAGAAGTCAATCCTTGAATCGACAAAATCTGATCCCCAAAAACACACTTTTATTGTAAGTACTGAAATTGGGACTGTGTTTGCTTACACGCAGGTCTGCTGGTGGTGGTGTAAGTGAGAAGAAGAAGTGAGCATCATCATCAAGTCTGTGGAATTTTGGCTTCTTATTGCAATATCATAATATGATTCTTCAGCTTATCGTTTTATGTTTTGTTAGAATTTTGGATTTGAAGAGAGTTTTTCACCCAAGATCAAGACCAGTGATTGTGCGTTTTAACTAGTTGCTTCTTTTGATCAATTACGTTTCTTCTTACTCATCTTTTGAAGAACTAAAAAAACATAGGTTGCCTTGTGTTATTCTTAGCCACATTTGGCAATCTCGCCAATCGTATTAAAATTTCGACCAATCAATTTTGTTATAATTGTTTTGAAACTATAGAAACATCAATTGATGGATTATGTTAACCCAACATAATAACAAAGCTTCTCTCACATTATACCCTAAATACGTAGTCCCAGCTCTCACTCAATACAACTTCAATCCTTGACTACGAAAATTTTGATTCCAAGAAAAAGTTAACTAGTCCTATTTCTTTTTTAAGAGATTCGTCGCTACACACACAGCTAAACCCAATTGCAAAATTTTCCTTGAGCGCGCTTAATTAAGCGTTAAAATTCCCCGCTCGTCTCCCTCGTCTTCTCAACGGCTCAGATCTAATAATTCAATATGACGCGGATAGCAATACATCTAACGGTTCATAACTCATTAGATTACACTCACGCGGATCGATGATACCAACCGTCGATAAAAACTAGATCTGACGACTCAAAACCTCCCAAAAACTTTGAAAACACACACATGAGCACTTCTCGTCTCGTCTCGTCTCATCTCATCTCATCTATATAAAAACCTCATTTCTTCTCAATGAAATCAAAACAAATCTGATAAAATCGAATACATCGCACCAAAAACAAAATCAAAGAATCAATTATTTTCTCAGTTCGAATTTTAATTTTCCGGTGAAAATGTCAGGCCGAGGAAAAGGAGGAAAAGGATTGGGTAAAGGAGGAGCCAAGAGGCATCGTAAAGTTCTACGAGACAACATCCAAGGGATTACGAAACCTGCGATTCGTCGTCTCGCGAGAAGAGGAGGCGTGAAGCGTATCAGTGGTCTGATCTACGAAGAGACTCGCGGCGTACTCAAGATCTTTCTCGAGAACGTGATTCGTGACGCCGTTACTTACACGGAGCACGCTCGCCGGAAAACAGTTACGGCGATGGACGTCGTTTACGCTCTCAAGAGACAAGGTCGGACTCTGTACGGATTCGGCGGCTAAAAATTGTCAAATGTTGTTCGATTCGCATTTTGTAAAATCTTCAGTTTCTATGGATTTCAGATTTGCGATTTCTTTAGTTTAATTAATTGTTGAATGTATTGAAAAAATTAATCGAATTGAGTTCAATCATTAATCGTAAACGTTGATTTATTAAATCCTTTGGTTTATTTATTATTACGTCATCATTTTAATTAATCTGAAGTCACCGGTTCGAATCTTTATAACGCCACTTTGACGTTTTAATTCAACTGTTTTTGGCAAAATGCCTCGTTTGGGCTTGTAATACTGTAGTTTACAGTAAAGCCTTTTGGGCTAAAAATTTAGTGGCCCAATAGTTTTACATTGTCGAAGACTCAAAATCAAATGTTTTTGTTTCGTATTACAACAGCAATACATAATGATTAGGTAAAGTGAATATTATTATTGAATAGGAAGTAGCAACTGCGAAAATACATACTTTTCTTTACCTTATTACTAAAAGTCTAAAACTGTACAAAAAAAAAAAAGCATATAGTTTACATCAATGTCGATATGTCAGTACGTCACTATTAATTAGATTAGTGTACATTAACATATTCTTAATCAATGGTTACTGAAGTCAAGTTTTATGATGAGTTATCATATGGACGATATGGACCCTCTAAGTCTCTAACCAA
>NC_025690.1:15848309-15855195 GCF_000633955.1 Camelina sativa | reverse complement strand
TACGAAGAGACTCGCGGCGTACTCAAGATCTTTCTCGAGAACGTGATTCGTGACGCCGTTACTTACACGGAGCACGCTCGCCGGAAAACAGTTACGGCGATGGACGTCGTTTACGCTCTCAAGAGACAAGGTCGGACTCTGTACGGATTCGGCGGCTAAAAATTGTCAAATGTTGTTCGATTCGCATTTTGTAAAATCTTCAGTTTCTAGGGATTTCAGATTTGCGATTTCTTTAGTTTAATTAATTGTTGAATGTATTGAAAAAATTAATCGAATTGAGTTCAATCATTAATCGTAAACGTTGATTTATTAAATCCTTTGGTTTATTTATTATTACGTCATCATTTTAATTAATCTGAAGTCACCGGTTCGAATCTTTATAACGCCACTTTGACGTTTTAATTCAACTGTTTTTGGCAAAATGCCTCGTTTGGGCTTGTAATACTGTAGTTTACAGTAAAGCCTTTTGGGCTAAAAATTTAGTGGCCCAATAGTTTTACATTGTCGAAGACTCAAAATCAAATGTTTTTGTTTCGTATTACAACAGCAATACATAATGATTAGGTAAAGTGAATATTATTATTGAATAGGAAGTAGCAACTGCGAAAATACATACTTTTCTTTACCTTATTACTAAAAGTCTAAAACTGTACAAAAAAAAAAAAGCATATAGTTTACATCAATGTCGATATGTCAGTACGTCACTATTAATTAGATTAGTGTACATTAACATATTCTTAATCAATGGTTACTGAAGTCAAGTTTTATGATGAGTTATCATATGGACGATATGGACCCTCTAAGTCTCTAACCAAGGACAGTTCACTGTAGCCATTGTACATTACTTTTCGGTTTTTCCATAAATCGACCCATTTTCTGATTTTTCTCGAGCAAGAATAATAAACATTTACTTTCGATTTTTTTTTTCTTCTTAAAGAAATACAAAAGCAGTGAAGCATTAATGTTTCGTTTCATTATTGTTGCTAGATTCTACAAGTTCCTAATTAAATGAAAAAAAAAAAAAAACATAATGAATCAGAGACAATTTCACTCTGCCGACCTGGTTTGGGCGTGTGACTCGTCAATGTCAAAGGCAGAGTGTCTTTATAAAAATCATTCTACTTAAATTATTTTTATTCATGCTTTGTTTGACATAACTCTTTTATCTTCAGCGATCATGCAGTGAAAAAATTATCTATATAGAAGGTGAAAATCTACAATTATATATAAAATATCATTTGGTAAGAAAAATATGCATTTGTCACTATGTTAAGCAATTGAAAACACAAACTTTAGACGTGTAAACGCGAATGAGAATGCAAATGGTAAATAACAAGCATGAATGCAAACGCTAGAATCACGAACGCTATGCAAAGATAAATACAAACGCTATGGATATGTGAACAAAAATACAAACACGAACAAAAAAGGAAAACGAAAACGTGAATACGAACTCGGACGCAAATACTATATACACATGTTAAGAATAGACTAACACACATACCCAACAAAAATGCAAATAAATTAATATAAAGGGAAAACTTATTAAATGCAAACATAAACACTAAATGTTTTCATGCAAATACATATATTCAGGGGCGGATGCACATAGGAAAAAGGTGGGGCACATGCCCCATGCTGATTTGCAAAAAAAATAACAATAGTGTATTATATACTTATTTGTTAGATCAATTGATTATTTGTGCAGTATATAGATATACAATAATGAGTTGGAGCAGGGGCGAATGCACATAGGAAGAAGGTGGGACACGTGCCCCATGCTGATTTACAAAAAAAAAAAAATAGTGTACTGTATACTTATTTATTAGATCAATTGATTATTTGTGCAGTATATAGATATACAATGATGAGTTGGAGTCTCCCTTCTCCTATTTTCGTTTGGTTGACATCTCTTCGCATTATTACTTTTATTTTGATTTGCTCTATCTCTATTATATAATTTGTTTTCTAATGTTTACACGTAAGTTTCTTTCAATTTTGAGCAAATTTAATTAAAATCATTTTTTAGGTAACATATTTTTGGTCAAAGTTATGTAATAATTTACAATCTATATATATTTTCTGTGATATATATGTAACTAATATATGTATATATATAAATATAAAAATCAATGGAAGTCATTTTTATTATAAAATTCATGCAATTTTTAGTAACTTTACACAAATTATTTTTAAAATATTTACTAACTACATGAACGGTGCGTCATGCTAATATTTTTTCTAGATCCGCGCCACTGCATATATTTATACTATTTAAATCACCACCAACTCAAAATAATCTTAATACATATCAATACATATATATGAATATATGATGAGTTTGAATAATTATTTTGGTAATTGTTTTATAATTATATATCATAAAGATAATAATTTGATGAGTTGTAGCTTAGTGATTTTAGGTTAATATTCTCTATATTTGGGTCATTGTTTATGTTCAAACCCGATTATTATTGACAAAAAACTATATATTTTAGAAAAAGAAACAAAAATCTTATGAAAAAAAACAAATTATTTTAAGATTAAAAACAATCAACGTAAAACTATCTGACTTTGAGCTTCAATTACAAATTCTGAAAGACTGAAACGAGCGACCACTAATAGATCAGAGTCATGAATCTTCTCTATTGCTTTTTTGGGATAAGCTGTAATTTTAAAAGATTGTTAGACCAAACTTGTTAAGTATTGAACGAACTGTTCCTCAAAATTTGGAGGACCACTTGTTTGGCACTTTTGAGTTGCCTTCATGAAAAGTCTAAATCTGTTTCATAGAAAGGGAAGTGGTAAAACGATCGCCTCGTGATATTTCAGTTTCGTTTTATTGTTGTTCTTTTGTTATCAGTATTCTCGTGAATTCTCCCACTATTATAAAATTATTGAAACTTTATAAAAGTGATATGATTGACGTTTTCCCAAAAATAATACACACAAGATAAAATTGTTTTCTCTCCATTGGATAGGATCCACCAGTCAAATTGCATAGATACGTACATCCAAGAAGTGTTTAAAATGACATATGCATATATAGCAATTGATGATCTATATGTCTAAATGTATGAATGTATACAATATAGCAGAAAACTACATGTCATCAGATATAACATATTTGAGACGGTATAAAAACTTCCATCATTATATTTTCGTTCATCTCTTTGTTTTGATGGCGTATATACTATAGACGCTAGTCCCGCCAAACTTAGCCTTGATGCTCTTACGAAAGATCCATAAGTAGTTCACTTCCCCATTATCTATAGAGATTTGGTATGAAACCGGAAAAACAAAAAACAAAAAAAAAAAGTTTTATATAATTAAAATCACTCTAAATTAAATGTTCAAAAAATCAGTATAAAATATTAACATCCTATAAAAGAATATATCATACAAAAGTAATATATAAATTTCCATATATATAACAAACATTAATGTAATAATAGCTTTTAAACAAAGATGAAATCATCTGTATCTATATATCTCACGAAGCTCTACTAGCTAGTTGCGTTATGTTACTAATGGTGCGTAAGAAAGTCATCTTAAAACATTACACCGGTATTCCATGTAAATCTTATAAGGGCATCCACATTGGTGACCCTCATCAAAATGTCTTAGTTATAAATTATTACAAAACTAATACTATTTTAATTTACAGATCTTCATTACTTTATATTAATTTTTTTCCTCTCATTGGTGATCTTTAAAGGGGTGTCTTTAAATATGGATTGATGATAGAGAGTTTTGTGATGAATGGAAAGAAAAACCTGGTTTTTTGTAAAAAGAAAAAAATAATTAGCACCCACCAATTAGATTGTGACACATAAGGTGTCTTAAGAGATCTAAAATTGTCTCTGCCCAGAGACACGAGTCACAGCTGTATATCAAATAAATAAATTATTTTTATTAACTTTTATTGTTTTTTTAATTGAAGACATCTCCCTAGTATGACCGATGAGTTTACTCTAATGGTCTTGTTAATATGCAGTGCATGTTTATATACGCTTCTAGCAATCGACTTCCAAAAATTAATGCATGAAGCAAACATCCAATACTGTGGACAAACAATTAATATTGAATTCTTATATAGTGTTGCATGCATGTACAAAACAAAACAAAAAAAGTGTAGAAAATTGTAAATTTTGTAAGTTCGTAAAACAATAAAGGCATGCATGAAGCATAACCCAAACTTTATTTTATCGAAACAATGGAAACAACCATAAATTTTTTGTTTTTATTAGCATTATAAACTAGTTTTATAAAGACAATTACACAATAATCTAAAATTATATAATCAATCAAACTTTAATCATTTTGTTGTTTTTTTTTTGTTGTTTTTGTAATCATTTTCTTTGCGTATAAAATTGTTACATCAATTAATTTATGAATATCCGAAATAAAGGGCGGTGTGTGAGTGGGAATTTTGTTTTAAACAAAACTCTACTCAACGACAAACGTACATATAAGCTAACGATGAAATGGGTTGAAATAAAGTGTGATTACAAAATTTATAGCATCTTTGAGGCAGTCCACTACTTTTTTAGTGTAAGATCATTTCTCTCTACAGTTTCTAATATGTAACTCGTCGTAAGACGCTACATTTGCTTGTAAAGTAACTATAATCACAGCTTATTTTTCAAACCTGACTAACAATTTAACTAAGATAATAAAAGTTAGGAAAGACTTATTAGATACGAAGCTGAATAAAGGATACCACTTCTTGGAAAAATCAACAGCTCTATTTAATGAAAATAATGCCAAAACTATATATCGAAAAAGATTTGGATGGAAAACATATGCAGAGAAGTCATAGATACGTGTCACTTGGTTGCACTTGCAATATACCCATCCACAACGACGCAGCATTTGTCAACGCCGATCTCTCGCGTCCCACGTGCGACTCACATGATTCCTACTTCGTTCATAATCCAGTTATTAGTTTCAGGCTTTCAGCTGTGAGATTGAGTAACATGAAGTATTGTTGTACTTTACTTTTTTTCCCCTCTATTATGTAATATTTTTAATCTTGTCTTTTTTTTTGGTTGTATAGCAACCACAAATTGTTTCTTGAATTTTTTTTTTTATATACTTTTCAGACTTTGAACCATTTTAAAAGACCTAGTGATTTTTGGATTTGACATTTTCCATAAAAACCAAAGTGTAATTCTTTCCAAAAAAATTGTACTTAAACTTATTAAAAAACCCCTGAATTTCCTAGTATTTTAGTAACACTAGTTTGCTAATGCATGTATTGATTAAAATTTTCGAAAGGAAAACAAAATAAAACCTATTTTGAAAACTAGTTACTTCCACTCAAAGGTCAAGTCACACGTGAGATGCAGATAGGCGCACCCAAGTTACAAGCAAACATGAAACAACACTACTTCTACTTTTTTGAATCTTCTTCAAACGAAACTTTTTTTTTTTTTCTTCTTCTTTGAAGAATCTTTTGCCTATAAATTTCTGCACAAAACATCTTCTTCTTTACTTGAGCTTATATCTCATGTTCCAAATTTAGCAAAACGAAGAAAAGAGCCCCTCTTCTTTTTTCCTTCTGTCGGCATTATAAGAGTCATCGAAATCCCCAAAATGCCCTTCAACATAACCGCCGTGAAAACTTCATCTAACGGAGTATGGCAAGGCGACAACCCCTTAAACTTCGCCTTCCCGTTACTCATCGTCCAAACGGCGTTAATCATCGCCGTCAGTCGCTCCCTCGCCGTCTTATTTAAACCTCTCCGTCAACCCAAAGTCATCGCCGAGATCGTCGTACGTACAAAAATAATTACACTCTCACCCTCACATAGACATAAACTATTTACAATATTTGCCATAATTAATCATCATCTTAATTATTACTATTTGTGCCATCGTTTTCTTCTTCTACTTCTCAGGGAGGTATATTGCTAGGACCGTCGGCGTTAGGTAGAAACACGGCGTACATGGACCGTGTATTCCCGAAATGGAGCATGCCGATACTCGAGTCCGTCGCGAGCATAGGGCTTCTCTTCTTCCTCTTCCTCGTCGGTCTCGAGCTCGATCTATCATCGATCAAACGAAGCGGCAAACGCGCTTTCGGGATCGCGGTCGCTGGAATCACGCTACCGTTTCTCGGCGGCGTCGGTGTCGCGTTCGTGATCCGCAACACTCTCTACACTGCCGCTGATAGACCTGGATACGCCGAGTTTCTCGTTTTCATGGGAGTCGCGCTCTCGATCACGGCGTTTCCAGTACTCGCGCGTATTTTAGCAGAGCTGAAGCTTTTGACGACTCAGATCGGAGAAACCNGCCGTGAAAACTTCATCTAACGGAGTATGGCAAGGCGACAACCCCTTAAACTTCGCCTTCCCGTTACTCATCGTCCAAACGGCGTTAATCATCGCCGTCAGTCGCTCCCTCGCCGTCTTATTTAAACCTCTCCGTCAACCCAAAGTCATCGCCGAGATCGTCGTACGTACAAAAATAATTACACTCTCACCCTCACATAGACATAAACTATTTACAATATTTGCCATAATTAATCATCATCTTAATTATTACTATTTGTGCCATCGTTAACTTCTTCTACTTCTCAGGGAGGTATATTGCTAGGACCGTCGGCGTTAGGTAGAAACACGGCGTACATGGACCGTGTATTCCCGAAATGGAGCATGCCGATACTCGAGTCCGTCGCGAGCATAGGGCTTCTCTTCTTCCTCTTCCTCGTCGGTCTCGAGCTCGATCTATCATCGATCAAACGAAGCGGCAAACGCGCTTTCGGGATCGCGGTCGCTGGAATCACGCTACCGTTTCTCGGCGGCGTCGGTGTCGCGTTCGTGATCCGCAACACTCTCTACACCGCCGCTGATAGACCTGGATACGCCGAGTTTCTCGTTTT
>NC_025690.1:15840601-15845085 GCF_000633955.1 Camelina sativa | reverse complement strand
CGTGTGTTTGACGTTAGCCGGGGTTATGGTTTCCGGTTTCGCGACGGATTTGATTGGGATCCATTCGATTTTCGGAGCGTTTGTTTTCGGTTTGTGTATACCGAAAGATGGAGAGTTCGGTCAGCGATTGATTGAACGGATTGAGGATTTTGTCTCCGGTTTACTCTTACCGCTTTATTTCGCGACGAGTGGGTTGAAGACTGACGTGGCAAAGATCAGAGGAGCTGAGTCGTGGGGGATGTTGGGTCTTGTTGTGGTTACTGCTTGCGCAGGAAAGATCGTCGGGACTTTTGCTGTGGCGGTGATGGTTAAAGTTCCGGCGAGAGAGGCTTTGACACTTGGTTTCTTGATGAATACTAAAGGTTTAGTGGAGCTCATTGTACTCAACATAGGCAAGGAGAAAAAGGTTAGTTTTGTCTTCCCTTTTGCTGGATTATTTAAGGTTTGTTTTTGTTTTTATACGAGTTTGTATCTACTGAATATCGTAAGAATAGAAAACATGGTAACACTATAGTTATTTGATTATTTTTTACGAGGAAAAGCATATAGTATATTATATTTGTTTAATGGCATCTGTATCTTTGTTATGGGGTGTTTAGATTTTAGATCATTATTATAAAAAAAAAAAAAACTTATTTACTCTAATAGTTTTCAGTTGGTGATGATCAGATAATTTATCATATATATATTTAGTAGTATAATCAGTATTTAACATTTTGTTGGGAAGATACCTTTCAACATTTTCATTTGAATTCTACTAGTCTGACCTTGAATTAAAAGGGCGACAAATCCACGCAATCACAGCGGAGTAATATTATTGGTGGCTGCTTCGTTTCCTACTGTTTTGGGATAATTAAAAAAACTATCAATTAAGGAAAAATCATACATATATGAAAACTTTATAAAAAGAACATAAATGAATATTTTTAGTCATCTCTTTATATAAATAAAATTTGTATACATCATTCTAAAACTAAAAACATAAAAAAAATTTTACAAACCAAACAAACATATAATTTTGTTTTAATTATAAATCTAAACTCTAACTGTCTCATCTGTAAAATCTAACTAATATATAATTTAGTTTCCAACAAAATATCATAAGAATATGACAAGATTTGTTTTTACTTTTGTATCAATTATCTACTAAATATCATAAGAATAAAAAATACCTTTTAACACTATAGTTATTTGATTTTTTTATTTTAACTGGAAAAAGCATATAAAACAAACTACGATTATTATATTAATCTAATATCCTCTACATCTTTGTTATAGAGTGTTTAGACTTTCGATAATTATTAAAAAAAAACTTATTTACTCTAATAGTATCCGTTGGTGGACCAACATATAATGATGATCAAATAATTTACGGGTTTTTTTTTTCAAAATCATATATTTTCAAACG
Organism: Camelina sativa; assembly: GCF_000633955.1. Classification (NCBI taxonomy): domain Eukaryota; kingdom Viridiplantae; phylum Streptophyta; class Magnoliopsida; order Brassicales; family Brassicaceae; genus Camelina; species Camelina sativa. The sequence continues at coordinate 15,843,677 of NC_025690.1, read as the reverse complement.
TTAATTAATTTTTTAGTACATTTCTTTTTTTATAATTAGAGAAATAGTTGAATTTTACTATTTGTATAATAAATATGTGGTAAGATAGATAAAAAAATAGGGTAGAGTGCAGTAGTTCCATCTATACAATTTATTTAGTATATATAAATACAAAAATAATTCTATTTTATTTTTCATATTTAATTTATTTTATATTAGCTGTATGGATGAAAATATGTATATACATATACAAAATGAGCTGGACAACTTAAAATGTATATATTACTATTTATTTGTACATTTAATAAATTGTACGAATTACATTTATACAATTATGAGTTACACATATTAAAATTTATGAATTTATTTTATATAATAAAACAAATTGTCAAGCAAAATAGATATTAAATAATAGATGCAAAAATATAGAATTTTATATATCTAAAAAAAGTTTTAAAAAAAAAATTATATTGATTAGTATTTAAGTTATTAAATTGAAAAGGTAGTGTAAAAAATAATAAAAATATTAATTTTAATCATATACTTGTAAATAAAATGATGTTTGTAAGGATTACAAAACAATATAAATAATAGTCAAAGTTGATTATTTTATAAATTATAAAAATTGAATGTATTAAGAAGTTACTAATTAAGTTTTAAAAATATACTATTTTACAACATTTTCCATAATTTATCATATAAATATTTAGTAATATAACCAGTATTTATAATAAGTATTTGTTGGGAAGATAAATTTCAACATTTTTTCTTTTGAATTCCACTAGTCTGACCTTTTTGAATTAACAGGGTGAGAAAATCCACGAGTATCATAGCTGAGTAATGTTATTTGTTCATAAAAATATTATTGGTTGTTTCGTTTCCTAATTGTTTTGGGATAGTAAAGAAAAATTATCAATTAAGGAATAATCATGCATGCATGAAAACTTTATAAAAATGCCTTTTCGAATCGGCCAATGTCTACTTTAATGGCCACGCGCTGATCTACTTGCAAATGCGGCACAACAAAATTAGATGATCTCTTATTGTAACAATAAAGTCAAATAATGATTTCCCACTAATCATTAATTGTGTAGTATGTGGTTATTAATTAAAATGTGCGTACGCGGGTTTGACTTTAACTATAGGTGCTAAACGACGAGACGTTTGCAATACTAGTTCTAATGGCACTCTTCACAACGTTCATAACGACACCGAGTGTAATGGCCATTTTCAAGCCAGCACGTGACACCCACCGGAAACTAAAGGACTTGTCGACGAGCGAAGACTCCGCCAAGGAAGAGCTTCGCATCCTAGCCTGCCTCCACGGCCCAGCCAATGTTTCCTCCCTCATCTCTCTCATCGAGTCCATCCGAACCACCAAGGTTACCTTTCTTAATATCGCTGTATGCGTTACAATCCAGCTAATTAAACTGTTTTCTTGGGGGTAATTAGTCTTGGTTACTAATTTAAAAGCGTAATTATTTTGGCACAGATACTACAACTAAAGCTGTTCGTGATGCATCTGATGGAACTAACGGAACGGTCGTCGTCAATCATAATGGTGCAAAGAGCCCGTAAAAACGGGTTTCCGTTCGTCCACCGTTACCGTCACGGCGAGTGTCACAGCAGCGTCATAGGAGGCTTCCAAGCCTATCGTCAACTAGGTCGAGTCGCGGTCCGCCCCATCACCGCAGTCTCTCCATTACAAACAATGCACGAAGACATTTGCCACATGGCAGAGACCAAGAGGGTCACGATGATCCTTTTACCTTTCCACAAACGATGGAACGTTGACCATCACCAAGACGGAGGAGATGGAAACGTACCGGAAAACGTTGGTCATGGTTGGCGGTTAGTTAACCAGAGGGTTTTGAAGAACGCGCCGTGTTCGGTGGCGGTTCTTGTGGACCGTGGACTTGGGTCCATTGAGGCCCAAACTTCGAGCCTCGATGGGTCGAATGTGGTTGAAAGGGTTTGTGTAATTTTCTTTGGTGGACCTGATGATCGTGAGGCTTTAGAGCTCGGCGAAAGGATGGCTGAGCATCCGGCCGTTAAAGTTACTNCCCGTAAAAACGGGTTTCCGTTCGTCCACCGTTACCGTCACGGCGAGTGTCACAGCAGCGTCATAGGAGGCTTCCAAGCCTATCGTCAACTAGGTCGAGTCGCGGTCCGCCCCATCACCGCAGTCTCTCCATTACAAACAATGCACGAAGACATTTGCCACATGGCAGAGACCAAGAGGGTCACGATGATCCTTTTACCTTTCCACAAACGATGGAACGTTGACCATCACCAAGACGGAGGAGATGGAAACGTACCGGAAAACGTTGGTCATGGTTGGCGGTTAGTTAACCAGAGGGTTTTGAAGAACGCGCCGTGTTCGGTGGCGGTTCTTGTGGACCGTGGACTTGGGTCCATTGAGGCCCAAACTTCGAGCCTCGATGGGTCGAATGTGGTTGAAAGGGTTTGTGTAATTTTCTTTGGTGGACCTGATGATCGTGAGGCTTTAGAGCTCGGCGAAAGGATGGCTGAGCATCCGGCCGTTAAAGTTACTGTTATTAGGTTCTTGGTGAGAGAAACGTTGAAGACTAATGCCGTCACCTTACGACCGGCACCGTCTAAATGTAAGGAGAAGAACTATGCCTTTTTGACAACCAACGTGGATCCGGAAAAAGAAAAGGTAATTAAAATCTCGTTTCCCCTATATTTATATATCATTTAGGACAAATATAATACTTGTTTTTGTTTTCTTAATTGGTCTAGGAATTAGACGAAGGGTCGTTGGAAGACTTCAAGAGCAAATGGAAAGAATTAGTGGAGTACAGAGAAAAGGAACCAAACAACATAATCGAAGACATATTGTCAATAGGACAAAGTGAAGACTTTGATCTTATAGTGGTTGGAAGAGGAAGGTTACCGTCCGCAGAGGTGGCGACATTAGCTGAGCGTCAGGCCGAACATCCTGAGTTAGGTCCTATCGGAGATTTGCTCGCCTCTTCCATCAATCACATAATCTCATCAATCCTTGTGGTTCAACAACATAACAAAGCTCATGTAGAGGAGATTACAGTTTCCAAAATTGTTAATGAGTCTTCTC
>NC_025690.1:15839423-15839932 GCF_000633955.1 Camelina sativa | reverse complement strand
GGCAACGAACGGCTCAACAAGTTCTTCGCGCAATACGGAATCGCTAAGGAGACAGATATCATCTCCAAATACAATTCAAACGCAGCTTCTGTGTATCGTGACCGGATCCAAGCTTTAGCTGAAGGTAGGCCTTGGAAGGATCCGCCTGTTGTTAAGGAAGCGGTAGGAGGAGGAGGTGCGGTGATGAATAAGAAGAAGCCTCCGTTGGCGCAGGGAGGTGGAGGAGGATGGGATAGTTGGGATAACGATGAATCCTACAAATCTTCTTCAACTGATATGAGACGGAATCAATCGGCGAATGATTTTAGGGCATCGGGAACTAGAGGAGGAGGAGGAGGAGGTGCACATGTGAAGTCAAAGTCATCTGAGGATATATACACTCGATCCCAGCTGGAGGCTTCTGCCGCGGGGAAAGAGAGTTTCTTCGCGAGGAGAATGGCGGAGAATGAGTCTAAGCCTGAAGGTCTTCCTCCTTCGCAAGGTGGCAAGTATGTTGGATTCGGATCAAG
>NC_025690.1:15833226-15837985 GCF_000633955.1 Camelina sativa | reverse complement strand
GGTTGGAAGAGGAAGGTTACCGTCCGCAGAGGTGGCGACATTAGCTGAGCGTCAGGCCGAACATCCTGAGTTAGGTCCTATCGGAGATTTGCTCGCCTCTTCCATCAATCACATAATCTCATCAATCCTTGTGGTTCAACAACATAACAAAGCTCATGTAGAGGAGATTACAGTTTCCAAAATTGTTAATGAGTCTTCTCTAAGTATAAACGGAGACACAAATATTGTATAATAACAATAAATAAATTGATGCAGTACTTAAACTTTGGTTTAATGCATGGTTAACTTGTTTAGTTAAAGATTTTATCTACAATATCTATATTGAGTAAAAATTGTAGAAATATATAGCGTTTGCATATAAACAACCATGATTGGGCATCTTGCTGAGAAGTAAACTACCATATGCATGTAGATGATAGTAATGTATCTTACATATGTCGCATAAAATTTTGATCACCATATGCGATCAGTCAAATTCATACATTTCTTTAAAAAAGTTTATTGTTGTCATTTTTTGTATAGAAATGTACACATCATATTTAAGATAATTATGACTGTGGAATTCTATTTCAGTAAAATATTTATGAATAAAAAACTAGACTAAAGAGAAGGAAAAAAATGTCTTTTATCAATAAAAGAAGGCAAACTTTTAAATGCGAGAGCTAATTTCTATTTGTTATTTTTAATTTTGAAAATTTTATAATAATTTTATTTAGAAGAATTTGTTAAAAATATCATTTTTGATATATACTTTTTCAAAATATTTTTTTGGGCCATTTTTATTTTTGTCTTCATTTATTTTTAATAATTATTTTATCTTTATATAAAAATATTTTAATCAATAAAATGAAAAACAATTTTTTTTCGTCAAAAAAACTTCCGACATATTTTATCCGAAAAAAATGGAAACCTGAAACCAATAAGTCTGAAACCTGAAACACTCCGATGGGCCACCGATTAAGACCCAAGATCCACATTAGAAAAGGTTCTCAAATAGTGATTTTAAATTAATTATGTAGTACTAATATATTTTAAAAAAATTAATTATCATAACTCTCACACGTGCCAGAAACACGTACCAAAATAAAACCGAAGAGAAGAAACGGATCAATCTTAGCAAGCAGCACTTACACAAGTCTGTGACTGTGAGATTTGGATCAGATCTGCTTCAGGTTTGGTGATCGGAGCTCCGGGAAACATGGCGGCGGCGAGACAATTACGTAGTCTCCAATCTCAGCCTGAAAACAAGGTATGTGTCGACTGCGCTCAGAAGAACCCTCAATGGGCTTCGGTTTCTTACGGGATCTTCATGTGCTTGGAATGCTCCGGGAAGCACCGAGGCTTAGGCGTTCACATCTCCTTCGTCAGATCCGTCACCATGGATTCATGGTCTGAGATCCAGATCAAGAAGATGGAAGCTGGTGGAGGCAACGAACGGCTCAACAAGTTCTTCGCGCAATACGGAATCGCTAAGGAGACAGATATCATCTCCAAATACAATTCAAACGCAGCTTCTGTGTATCGTGACCGGATCCAAGCTTTAGCTGAAGGTAGGCCTTGGAAGGATCCGCCTGTTGTTAAGGAAGCGGTAGGAGGAGGAGGTGCGGTGATGAATAAGAAGAAGCCTCCGTTGGCGCAGGGAGGTGGAGGAGGATGGGATAGTTGGGATAACGATGAATCCTACAAATCTTCTTCAACTGATATGAGACGGAATCAATCGGCGAATGATTTTAGGGCATCGGGAACTAGAGGAGGAGGAGGAGGAGGTGCACATGTGAAGTCAAAGTCATCTGAGGATATATACACTCGATCCCAGCTGGAGGCTTCTGCCGCGGGGAAAGAGAGTTTCTTCGCGAGGAGAATGGCGGAGAATGAGTCTAAGCCTGAAGGTCTTCCTCCTTCGCAAGGTGGCAAGTATGTTGGATTCGGATCAAGCTCGGCTCCACCACCGAGAAATAATCAACAGGATGATGTTTTCTCCGTTGTTTCTCAGGTGAATTATGATGCTTTTCAGTTTACTTTTCGAATGGGGGGTAGTGAATTACTTTTATTCGCGTGTTGATTCCTTCTTCAAAATGGTAGGGTTTTGGAAGACTGTCTCTGGTTGCTGCATCTGCAGCTCAGTCAGCTGCAAGTGTTGTTCAAACAGGAACCAAGGAGTTCACATCCAAGGTAACTAGTCTCTGCTTGATTTGCTTTCCATAGAGGTTGTGAAATTTCTAGTTCCTGCGCTTGCTTAATAACTCCTCATGTGCTCGCCGACAAAATTTAGTGTTCTTTCTAGCTTCACTGTGTTTCTTATTTGCAAAAACTTGATTCTTGAGGCTGATTTTTTCGAATCTTAATAATGCCTCCTCTACGACACCTCTAGTGAGATTCTTTTATAACTTTGGAGAAAGCAGAATTCTTGGATACTCACTCTTCATTTCTAGTTTACCATAATACTGCTGGCAATAGAGTTTTGGAATAGTTGAGTGTCAAATTCAGATAAGAAACCATTTTATTGCAGGTGAAGGAAGGTGGGTATGATCACAAGGTGAGTGAAACTGTAAACGTAGTAGCGAATAAGACAACAGAGATAGGACATAGGACATGGGGAATTATGAAAGGAGTAATGGCAATGGCGACACAGAAGGTAGGAGAGTACACTAAAGAAGGAACAACAAGCTGGAATCAGCAGAGTGAGAGTGAGAGCAATGGTTACTACCAAAACTTTGGAAATGGGAACAAAGCAGCGAATCCATCTGTTGGAGGAGGAAGGTCACAATCATCATCAAGCGGTCAGTACAACAATTCACAGAAGTCAAATTCTTGGGATAGTTGGGGAGAGAATGAGAATAAGAAGACAGAAGCAGCAGCTCCAAAGGGGTCATCAGCTTCTAATGATGATGATGGCTGGACTGGTTGGGATGATCATGATGCCAAAGATGATGGGTTCGATGGTCATTACCAAAGTGCAGGCGATCAGAAATCTGTTGGTCACAACGGGAAATCAGACACCGCTTGGACTGGTGGAGGTTTCCTCTAAGGGTAAGCAAGCTTTAAGGTCATATCTTTAAAAGTTAAATAATAGCAGAAAACGCTATTTTCATTTCATCTTTGGATAGGTGATTCACCAGTAACGCTATATTTATTCTATTTTTGGATAGGTGATTCAAAATGCTGGCGACAGTGTATAATTAATTAAGGCTGGGGCCGTCGTGGTCTGAATATAAGATAAGATTGAACTTCATCTTAAAACCATTTTCATCCTTTCCCCACAGGTCTGTTTTTCTTCAAAAGTTGGCAGTATCTTGATATCTTTTTCTTCATGTGTTAATGAGTAACGTATTTGTACAAGATCCATAGCCGACTGCTCGCTAAAGATTTTTTGGTTGTAGTCTTTCACAATTTAGATTTATCTTCAACTGTAATCACAACTGAACATTCTTTTTCTCAAAATTGCCTTATTGGTAGCGTGATAATGTGGTTTTTCTAAACGCATAAGTTAATGCTGTTTTGGCATTTTTCTATAAAGGGTAAAATGATTTAGCAGGTTAAAAGAATGTTTGGTTCGATCCATAACAAAATCCACTATTGGATGTGGAAGTAGTAATACAAGTGGCAGTGAGAATCTATCCACTAGTGACGAAGCCGTTCTCTACTGATACATATGTGGATTGACACCTACTTGATTGAACAAGTATGCACTTGTTTTAGTGGAGAATCCAGATGCTTTTTTATTTGTATCCCACAGACCCAACAATGAAACATATATATGGTTGTTGAGTACACGACGCTTGTGGTTGAAATTACGACCCAGGATGGTTATTGAGCAAAATATAGTGGACTGACCAGCAAACAAATTACTCCAAAATTCTACAGGAAATCATATTCTGAACAACGTACGATATCGTCTACGAATANCTGTTGGTCACAACGGGAAATCAGACACCGCTTGGACTGGTGGAGGTTTCCTCTAAGGGTAAGCAAGCTTTAAGGTCATATCTTTAAAAGTTAAATAATAGCAGAAAACGCTATTTTCATTTCATCTTTGGATAGGTGATTCACCAGTAACGCTATATTTATTCTATTTTTGGATAGGTGATTCAAAATGCTGGCGACAGTGTATAATTAATTAAGGCTGGGGCCGTCGTGGTCTGAATATAAGATAAGATTGAACTTCATCTTAAAACCATTTTCATCCTTTCCCCACAGGTCTGTTTTTCTTCAAAAGTTGGCAGTATCTTGATATCTTTTTCTTCATGTGTTAATGAGTAACGTATTTGTACAAGATCCATAGCCGACTGCTCGCTAAAGATTTTTTGGTTGTAGTCTTTCACAATTTAGATTTATCTTCAACTGTAATCACAACTGAACATTCTTTTTCTCAAAATTGCCTTATTGGTAGCGTGATAATGTGGTTTTTCTAAACGCATAAGTTAATGCTGTTTTGGCATTTTTCTATAAAGGGTAAAATGATTTAGCAGGTTAAAAGAATGTTTGGTTCGATCCATAACAAAATCCACTATTGGATGTGGAAGTAGTAATACAAGTGGCAGTGAGAATCTATCCACTAGTGACGAAGCCGTTCTCTACTGATACATATGTGGATTGACACCTACTTGATTGAACAAGTATGCACTTGTTTTAGTGGAGAATCCAGATGCTTTTTTATTTGTATCCCACAGACCCAACAATTAAACATATATATGGTTGTTGAGTACACGACGCTTGTGGTTGAAATTACGACCCAGGATGGTTATTGAGCAAAATATAG
>NC_025690.1:15828287-15832781 GCF_000633955.1 Camelina sativa | reverse complement strand
TTGTAAGTGAACTCGTCAGGCTCACATCCTTTGCTCCTCATCTCTTCAAACAATTCCATCGCAACCCGGTGATTCCTAGTCAAACACAAACCTTGGATCAGCGAGTTAAATGTACAAACATCAGGAAGAATCCCTTTGCTGGTGAGAACGCGGGCAAGCTCCGTAGCTTCCTCGACCTGATTCTCCTTGCATAATGTGCTGATCAAAGTGTTGTACGTGACCGTGTTTGGTGAACAATCTCTAGTAATCATCTGATCAAGAACCTCAACTGCTTCTTTCACCTCTCCAAGTTTACACAAACCCGAAATCACCGAGTTATAAGTATACACATCTGGATCATACCCTTCTTGAAGCATCACATCCATAATCTCAATAGCATGCTTCACATGCCCTGCTTTACACAAACCGTTAACCAAAGTGTTGAACGTATACTGATCCGGGAAAAACCCGCCTTGATTAGACATCTCCTGAATAAAATTGAGAGCGTCTTCAACTCTCCCTTCCTTGCAGAAACCATGAACAATAACATTAACACTGACATTAGACCATGAACAACCAAACTCAACCATCTGTTCCCTAATTCTCGAAGCTCCATCCAAGTCTCCTTCTTCAATGTACCCTTGCATAATCGTTGTAAACGTCTTCTCATCAGGCACAAGACCGTAACTAGGCATATCCTCCAACATCAAAATCGCAGGTCTAAGCTGATGAGCTCTACACAAAGCTTTAATCAAAACATTAAACGTAGATACATCTGGTTTAATCCCCCAAACACTCATCTCCGTGTGAGCAACCTCAACAAGCTTCAGATTATTCCCATCAACGAGAAGATTCAGCATCCGGTTATAAAAATGGGTATCGGGTTTCAACCCGAATCCTTCAATCATCCAATGAACAACACCTAAAATCTCATCGTACAAATCGAATTGAGCGTAACTCTCGATTAAAACCAAGAAAGGAGAAGTACCCATTTCGCATCCCGACCTCTTCATATCGTCGAGAAGTTTCCTCATGTCGTCAAACGAACCAGACCGACCTAACCGGAGGAGAATCTCCTCGTATAAAACAGGTTCAGGTGAGAAATCGGGCTGCTTAGAGGCCAAATTAAAGAGACGAAGCGCTGCGGAGTCATCTGGCTGGCTACGGAGTGAGTCGAGAAGCTTGACATCAGAAGACGAGAGAGCTGCGGAGTGAGGAGAAGCGAAGGAGATGGTTGAAGAAGGAGGAGTTAACTTGAGAGAGAAGGATTGATGAGTTAGGGTTACAGCTTGAGAGATTGAAAATGGATAGAATTTGAGACAGGAAGAGAAAGCCATAGTTCCCAGAGAAGATGATGAGACTGAAGATGAAGCAAGGGGTTTAAGGATTTGGATTTTTTAATAACCGACGGTCGAACCGGGTTCGTACGTTAACCGGATAAATTATTAAAATTCGATTTTTAGGTTGATGTGATTGATGAAGAGACTGAGCCCAAAATGCAAAGCAAAAAAAAAAAAGTAGAAGTGATCTGTAAACCCTAATTTTGATTTCTTAGACGAACGCGAATTGGAATCGTCGTTTTTTGAAATGGCGACACAGTCAGTTAATGCAGTGTTCGTTGATCTTCCCGGAGATGTAAACGATGACGGCGACAATTCCGATTGTTTCATCTTCTCCAAACCTCTCTCGACTCGTGGTTCCACTAAGCGTGACGCTATCTCCGTTGAGAGTTACGACCGTGATCGGAAACTTCAACGTCTCTTGGTATGCTCTCCTCACACCCCAGTCAGATCAGAATCTCCAATTTACATAGATCTTGATCAGTACGACGACGACGATGATGATGACGATGATGTCAGAATCCTCTGTTTCCCACCACCAACCTTTACCAAATTCGAAAAGGGACAGTCTTCGGCGTCAAAAAAGACGGCGACCTTCGACTGCGAGATATGTGTCGAATCAAAATCCGTACTTGAGTCGTTTTGGATCAGTGGATGCTCTCACTTCTACTGCAGCGACTGTGTCTCGAGATACATAGCAGCGAAATTACAAGACAACCTTCTCTCGATCGAGTGTCCTGCCTCTGGCTGCTCCGGTCGGCTGGAGCCGGATCAGTGTCGTGGAATCTTGCCGAGAGAGGTTTTTGATCGGTGGGGTGATGCTCTGTGTGAGGCAGTGGTGATGCGTTCGAAGAGAATCTACTGTCCGTACAAAGACTGCTCTGCTTTGCTATTCTTGGACGAGAGGGAAAAGAACATGAAGGATGCGGAGTGTCCTCATTGCCATAGGATGTTGTGTGTGGAGTGTGGGACTACGTGGCATCCGGAGATTACTTGCGAGGAGTTTCAGAAGATGGCCGAGAACGAAAGAGGTACAGATGATCTTTTGCTCGCGAATATGGCGAAGAAGAAGAAATGGAGAAGGTGTCCTTCCTGCAAATTCTACATTGAAAAGTCTCAAGGCTGCTTGTACATGAAGTGCAGGTAATGTATCTTCTTCTTCTTCTTGTCTGTGTTTAAAGAAAAGTGTTTCTCTTTGTTAACTCCTCGATGATGCAGGTGTGGATTGGCTTTTTGCTACAATTGTGGAACACCATCTAGGGACCATTCTCATTATTGTTATAACTGTAAGCGTTGATATATTATTAGCACTGTTATCATCTATGTATTTAAAGCTAAGCTTAAGCTTGCTTGATATGGATTTCTCTATTCGGTGGCTTATAATAAGCCTCTTTCTCTTAGGTCTAATCTCTTTTGTTACATCTTGTAACATAATTGATGATATTTCTCATTATCTTAAGCCTTATCTCTATTCGCCTTAGCTTAATTGTAAGGGATTCACCTTTATTTGTCATCTCTAGCTTTTACATTTTCTTCTTCTTTTGTCCAAAACGTATCACACACATATCTGTAATAAAAGGTGAGAACGGGTACAAATAACCTCCAAATTATTTGCATTGAAGAAAGAAATACAAACCTTGTAAAGACATTCGTCTACAATAGTAGTAGTACTTGTACCTTTGGTATTCAGAGCTATACTAGATCAACTCCTTCTCCCATATGCAATTATTGAAACTTAAAAAACATGAATAAGTTTTTCGTTAAAAAAAAAAAAAAAACATGAATAAGAACCAAATTCCACTTTTCCAAAAGTCATCCGTTAAGTGTTTGTCCCTACCAAACATAATGCAAAGGAGCTCGTTCTAGCATCTCCGTTAGAACATCATCTCATTCCAGCGACAAAAACAGAACAAATGATTTCTCTCAGAATCAACGAAGGCATGATACATCATTGGCGAACTCAAGGATATACCCATCTTCATTATGGAGCGATATGTTTGGCGCTAACACTCCATGGCAGAAAAGGCTTACCAGTTGTAGCACGGGTAGCTCTCCTCGACACCCGATACAAGGAATACCAACATGCTTGTATTGCAACTATCCAGACAACACTAAACGCTGGCACTGTTTTCGTCACCCTCTTCCCAAATTTCAACGTGGCATTGGAAGACCCTCAAATATATCAGAACATGCAAATCCAGCTGCAAATCACAGGAGCTCCACAAATTGGAAACACGTATGCAGCAACGCTTCACCATCAAATGGCGTATAGAGTCCAAAATCATGCAATGGACTTAAGTCTCCCTAGAGACACTGAAGATGCGCTACTCATACAATTGGAATCCCAGCATAGCCCGTCGTGCATCCATATTCCTAGACAGATTCCTAGAGATGAGCTTGTCAAGTTGCTTCCAGAATCATGGGTTACCAATTACGAAAAGCTCCATGACCGTAGCACCCCAATACAATCGGTGGACTCTTCTATTCATAGGAGAAAAGATGGAGCTGTAGAGATTGCTTTTAAGCAACAAGAAGAAAAGTCAAGACCAACGGCTTTCTGCACAGAAATCAATATAATTACTCCTTTTGAAGAAGCTCAAACTTTGGAAAACCATCCACGTTTAGATGGTGTTCCAATCTCATCTTTTGATTCGCTGGGAGATCCCATTTACTCTTTTCAAGATGAAAAGGGCCACAAATTCTTTGATGTTTGTGATTGCCAACACTGCCAGATGAATAGTTCTGATGATGATGACACCCCAAGGCGAAGGAGAAAAAAGAAAACTACACAACAAACCCTCAAAGAACGATTTGAGTCTGGAGACACACAAGTTGGCCTTCTCGGAGAACCAAGTGGCAAGAATTTTGAATACTATGTATTGTATTCAGGTGGCTCAACTCCCACAACACCTGACAAAGAAGAGGTACAACTGAGTTACATGTTCGGACCTCCATCACAGTAGGATTCACCATTTCCATCCAAAGAGTTTGAAGAAAACAATATAAAACACTCATGGAAAATCCGGAATCCAAATGTTAAGAACCCAGATGGCTCAGTAAAGCAGATCATCGCCACAGAAGCAACTTTGAACTGGCAGTCGGAGAACGCCACAACCCAAAACTATCTCCTAAGCCAGATTGACAAAAAGGTAACCATCATGGACATTTCCATAAA
>NC_025690.1:15795000-15828269 GCF_000633955.1 Camelina sativa | reverse complement strand
TGGACCTTTCCATTAAAGAACTCACCAAAAAGATAACCTCTCTCCACCAAGAACTTCTCCACCTTGCAACTACTGTCTCCATAAACTCTCCCCTCATGTCCCAAAAAGAGTCTGGGCTAAAGTCCCTAAAAGCTCAGCTAAACTCCTTACAAAACCAACCCAAAACCCAACCTCCAATGCCATATGATCTTTTCACACCATACCCCATCTACACACCACCTTACACAGCCCAAACACAACCTTTATCTTTTTCTCAAGACCCAAGTATTTTCGGAGCATCCTCCTTCTTACCAACAAAAGTTGTTTATGAACAACAGTCTACCAAAAAGAAAAAGCCAATAGAAAAAAGAACAGGGAAGGAAGTCATACTTGAACCACCCAAACCTTTGTCCGAGACATCAAAATCTCAAGATCAACCCGAAACCAGCAAAGCGCAATTCATGGTGGAGCGTGCTAATCCAATCACTGTCTTTCTTGAGAAGGTTGCAAAACGAGAAAAAAAAAATTCTCAAAAAACTATGATGAAAAAGACGCCAATAAAAGATGAAAATGATGAGGTCATAATCCCACCTTTTACGATGGCCTCACCGGCTGTGGTTGAAGAAGACGTAGAAAGTGAAGGTGGAAACGTATATGAAGAAACTCAAGAAACTGGACGAAATAAGACAGAAGGAAATCTGCGGTTTAATACAGAACCAAATAAGGGTTTTTCTTTTGATGATATTCCCCCTTCAAAATGGCGCGACAAAGTATATGAGATGCATGCATGGCTAACAGAACAACAACTCAACCCAGGAGCCATTTTGCCTACATCGATTGATAAACTGGTTTCTAAATTACAAGGACGTCTCAGGCAATGGTGGATAAGCTTAGGCCAATATCGACAATTACAAATCCGACAATCTCCAACAATCGATGCCTTGGTGGGACACATCCACAATGAATTTCTCGGCACATGGGATCATTATACTATCCAAGCCAGAGAAGAGTACCTTAGCATGAGATGCTGCTCCTTCAAGAGGAAGGATCTTGAAAGACATTATGAGCGAATGTCAAAGAGATTCTATGCCCTGAATGGGATAGATGACGTCAACCTCAAGCAGGCGTACCTGAATTCACTTCCAGAACCACTTGGAAATGAAACGTCAAGGATATTGTCTCTCAAGAATATGCCTCTCAACCAAGCTTCACTTGGAGAAATATATCAAATTTCTCTGGCAGCCCTTGAAAAGCTATGCAACCACCAGAAGTTTTTCAAACAGCTTCAAGAACAAGGAAAGCTTCTAGGAAAAGCATGTGATCGGCCAGAACTCAATATCAAATGCAGAGACAAGAGATGCCATTGTTCTACAAGTCATGGAAAAGAAAAGAGCTATAGAAGCAAGTGGCAGAAGAAATATCCAAAGCTATCTTCTAGAAAGAAATGGAAATTCTTCAGGAAGAAAACTCAAAGAGGTTTCAAAAAATCAGACAGATGTTACATCTGCAAGAAGAAGGGACATTATGCGAAACAATGTCCTAACAAGAAGAAGAGAGACAACCTCCTTGGCTACTTGGCACAAGTTGAAGATATTGACGACTCAGATATTGAATCCATCTTTTCCCTTGATGATGAACCAACTGATGATACAGTTCTTGCAATGGGTATGGAATTAGAAGATGAATCTTCAGAAGAGGATACTGGAGATGAAAGCGATAGAGACGACCAGTTCATGTTGTTTGACCTCTACACATTCGATTTCTGCAAAGTAGAGCAATCACATCAAGAAGAATTGGTGTATCTAACCCAACCATCTCCAAATGCCAAGATCTACATCTTCCCAAACAAGTATGATAAACCAATACCGGTCATTGCCTATTTTGACACTGGAGCTGCTTCATCCATCATCAAACCAGACCTCCTCCCAGCCTCACATTGGAATTCATGTTCAGTCGCTTTCAAAGCAGCCAACGGCCAGATATTTCATATCTCTCTTATCAGCAAGCCAATTTACATCCAACTTTTCCCCGGATACATGATTAAATCCAAAGTATATGGTTCTGAACTCCCTGGAAAGGACTTTATACTTGGATTTGACATCCTTCATAGTCTTCGGAGAGTTTCGTGGCACCCGAAAGGTCTCAAACACAAAAATCAGTTGCTACCTTGGACAACGGTGTCTCATCTATACCCTATGGAGATGCTTAATCCAATAAAAGAAGAAATTGCAAAGACGTCTTGCGCCACATCTCATTCGGAGTTTCTCACAAAATGCTCATCTCCTTTATGGAAGAATCTAGATTTCTTCATATCCTTACCCTTCAAGAAGAATGAAGATATCAACCCAACTAAAGCAAGTCACCCAGGAATGAACCCAGATCACTACAATCTTGCACTTGAAGAGATTGACCAACTCCAGAAAGAAGACCTCATTGAGAAGACCACTTCACCTTGGGCATGCGAAGCATTCTACGTCAACTATCAACCACTCAACCATTTCCTTGATGGTGGGCCAACATTTCCTCATCGAGATGGACATGTCATCCTTTCCAAAAATGATTCAGTTCAAGCAGAAGGGACTACCACAAGCTCAGTTACTCAGGTGGGCAAGTTGGTTTTCCCAGTGGAAATTCGATGTTAAACACATCAAAGGAAAAAATAACTTCCTCCTAGATTTTCTTTCAAGAACTCAGCGTCAAATCTCGACAATAGTACCCATGATATACACCCTCAGTCCAGACGATCCAACAGAAAATAACCTGCGGAAAAAGATTGCCGATATGCCGCATGGAATAAGACAATCGTTACTCGACAATGTATTGATCTACAGAGGGATTGAGACACTGCATGGTTTTCTAAAGCTCTATATACACCGATATGGTCTTGATCAGGGTCCACTTCTTGGCCTCCCTTACCACCCGGCCTATCCCTTCCTTACCACCATTCATATGAACCCTGCTCATTATAGCCGGTTTCCTATAGAAGCATACCTCCTACTCTGGTACATGGCAGATCTTTACACTATTGCGGTCCTCATCCATAAAAGTCAACTGCTCCAGTACTTGGCGAAATGCATATTGACCAGACGGAAGGCGCATTACAAATTATTATACAAATGGCTCACATTATTCCACGATGTTACCTGGTGGCAAGAACATGTTCGTGCACAGCCTGAGTTGGATATACTTGTCATGTTCAGGATTACTACAATCCAAGAAGAACAAGACGGAGAAATCATTATCCTAAAGAAATATGATGCGAACGTTGAGACAAGCTACAATAATGATGCTTTTGCCTCGGGGAATTTCCATCAACGTGCAAAGCAAATTGCATTATTGAATGGATTTAATGAATTTGAAGTTGACCCTAATCTTCTTTGTCCTCACACAGCACACTGGCACAACAGACACGTCTACCCGCTAGGATTCACTGAAGAAATACGACAAGTGTTAGCAGGCTTTCATGATCAGTACGCATGGCCACAATCAAATCCAGATCATCCGGTCTACAAAGTTGAAGGGAAAAAATACAAGATAAACGATACATTCCAGGCCAAAAGATCTACGTCACAGAAGTCGCTTCAGACAGTGAAGAAGACGACAACAAATAAGATAGACGTCGCCTCTCTTTTGGAGACAGTGGGAATAAGTAATAAGTGAGTAATATATGATAGTGAAATATATGGTTGTGAGATAGTTGAATAAATGGAGGGTTGTAAAATAAAGTAGAGAGTTGAATAAATGGAGGGTTGTAAAATAAAGCATAAAAATATCTTAAGGAATATTCTATGTAATATTCCCTAAGACTTGTAATATAAATACTGAGGCTTGGTGAAGAGTGNGCTTGGTGAAGAGTTTCATTCAAGCTTAAGTGAGTGAGTTTGAGTAAGAGTCTTAAGAGTTCTTGTAACCTTTTGAGTGTTTCAATAATAAAGTTTATCCCCTTGTATAAAGATCTTTCTTATATACTTACATAATCTTTTTCCAAATATTTCCTAAACACTTAGCATTGATCCTAAAAACCTCCTAAGTGGTTGTACCACTATGTGTGTGTAATTGTAGTGTAATTTTTTTCATTGATATATTTTTGTTATCTTTCCTTTTACCTCTCTCTCTAATTTGCTGAATCAATCTACTAATTTCCAGCTAGAGAGAATAAATGTCACTCTATAATGGGGAAAAACGGTCAATTCCCCCACAAACTAAGTATTTTATCGTATTCATAAACATTATTTTGAATTGTGCTTATAACTAAATGAAATTAGTTAAACTTTGAATACACAAACAATGCAAATCCGAAGTCCTAGTCGTTTCATTTTTTTTTTAGAATGAAAAAAATAATCCATGACAAAATATGAATAGTTGGAGATTTGAACACCTTTTTCTCCTTTGTTTTTAGCTTCTTTAATCAGTAGTTGAAATTTAGCAGTAACATTAGATCAAGTGCCTAGATAGACCTCTTTCTCTATGAAAACATAGTACTATGTACAATAACCAATACGAATCGCAAATTTACTCTTAAGTAATTTTTAAAGGATGTGATGGAGACTGGAGAGGATCGAACTCACCTCAACTCAACACTAGAAAATAAAAAAATTCCAGTTGTCCCGCTAAATAAAAAATTTCAATTATTCCACCATATGTATAATTTTTTTAAAAAAAATTTCCACCAATAAAATATCTTAAAAAGCTGTTAAAATCTATTGATTCTACATATTTATCGACCATTACATTGTGTGATGTTATTTAAAATATTTTGAGTATTAGGATAAGGTATATATATATATTTTTTAATCGGATAAGTTTTCTTATTTGGAAACCTATAAAATGCATCATCGTTTTAATCTTGCTTTTGTCTTCTTCTTCATCTCTCTTCTCTCTCTCTCTCTCTCATTTAAAANAAAAAAAAAAAAAAAAAAAAAAAAAAAGAAGGGACCGCTAATAGAGAGAGCTTTTCGTTCTGGTTCGTTGCCGCGTAACACGTCCTCTCTCTCGCTCTTTTCCCTCCTCTTCTTTATATCACTTCCCAAAAACCCTAACCCTAATTCGTCTTCTCCTACCTTTGGATTTTGTCTCCAAAATCGATTTTTCTAATCGTTTTCTTGCAAATCTTAGATCCACAATTTTCATCTTCCCCAACCGTCGATTATGGTCGAGCTTAGGGTTCCCAATCCAATCCACCCCGTTTTGTTCTTCTTACGAGTATCGCTATGAATATTTTCATTTGATTCATATATACATATGTGACTATGTCTTACTCAACAAATCCATACGTTTCTCCCAGTTGATTTTTATATTTAAAAAAAAAAAAAAAATCGCATCTTTTCTCCGATTTGGGATTGAGACCCCAGGCACTACATGTTTTACGGATTGAAACGCCATTGTGTGAAACTTGAGCAATTTTACAATGGAAGGAGATATGGTGGAAGAGAGTTCAGAACTGAAGAAAGGATTAAAGAGAGACCGTGTGTGTTTTGAAGAAGAAGATAGTGTACAAGAACAACAACAAGGAGAGCTTTATTCTAACAAGAGACAAGCCAAGGAAGCTTCAAACGATGACATCAGGTCTGAAATATCAAACCCAGTCCTGTCTCCCGTTGATATTGCCTCTAGTTTTCGCGATATCACTAGCAATCCTGCTAAATCGAGTTCAGGTGACCGCGTTGGGTCTTGCTCTGTTTCCGATGACACTCTAAGCAGCGACGACAACGACGAGAAACAGAGTGAATATGGCGCAGCATCGTTAGCAGATAGCTCGCAGTCGAGTGATGATGTGCCGTCTTGTTTCGTAAGGGAGATTCCAAAGCATCTTAGCACAACCGGGATTACTAAAATCACGTTTAAGCTCAGTAAACGAAATGAGGGTTTCTGTGGTTTGCCCATGATTGAGTATACTTGGGAGGGTTCTCCTTCGAATGTAGCTTCTTCGACTTTAGGTGTGAAACCCTCGAAGAGGATTGTCTTTACCAACTTCGCATCTAATGTGAAGAACCTATTGTTGACGGGTATTCTCGATGGTGCTCGGGTGAAGTACTTTTCAACCTCACCTCCGGTAAAGTTCACGTTTTTGGGGTTGGATTTGTTATGATAATTTGTAGAGGTGTTATATATATATGTTCTTATATCACTTTTAATGGTCTTTAGAGAGAGCTTCAAGGGATAATCTACTCGGGTGGGTATTTGTGTGGCTGTACTGCATGCGATTTCTCCAAAGTAAGTTTGTTCTTCATAAATTTCTTGTGTGGTTGTATTAGGATGCTAGGTGCAATTTCACAGTCTTTTAACTATGTCATATTTCGTTTTGTGGGAAGGTTCTAAGTGCTAATCAGTTCGAGAGGCATGCTGGTGTGAAAAAGAAACACCCTAATAAGCACATATATTTGGAGAATGGAAGGTCGGTTTATAACTTAGTTCAAGAGCTGAAGATTGCACCGTTTGATGTTGTCGAGGATGTGATAAGGAATTTGGCTGGTTCTGCTCTGAACGAGGATAGCTTTCAGGTTTTGAAAGGTATCTAAGTTGCCTGGTGGATTTAGTTTGCTTGGAAATATTTCAGTATTTTGAAAGTGGTTTCCCTGGATTCTCCTGTGTATTCTGCTACTTTCTGATTGGACATAGCTGACTTGCTATTCTGATCTTCAGAAAGTTTCCAGCAGGATAATAACATGGCTGAAGATGTTAGCAATTATATCGTGGATCATTCGTTTCAATCCCTTGTCAGGTACTTTGACCCCCCCTACTTGTGTTATTACTTGATCTGAAATTTCCAAAGATTTGTATTTGAAGATGACATTCAGCGACACTTGGATCCTTTGTTATCTATTGTTTATTTTTATAAGAAGGTTAACATGGCCTAAGTTACCATTGTGAAAGTTGCAGTTATCCTGGTTCTGATTGGTCTCTTGATGAGAGTCAAAGCACTACTCCATGTTTTCCAGAGAACAATTATTTTAGAGAGAAAATCTGTATAAAGGACACACGACACGAACATAAGCCAAAAGAAAAGAAGTACGGTCCTCAAATTTTCTTGCTTAGATATTGATTACTCTGAGTATTACCTATTGACAATTCGTTTGCCATAACATAGAAAATTTACTTGGTTGTTAATACTGTAGGCATACCTCTCATATGTTTGGTATTGGCTGCCATAAGAAAGTTTCTGGACGCGGTAAATCGAAGAGGTTTGTATTGCTTTTTTGAACCTCATTATTTGGCTATTCTTGTTCACATTTATTCTCTAAATGCGATCCCACGGGTGATGAATAAAAATTGCAATCATATCTTTGTAGGGACTTTGATTTACACCGGTTGCTGTTTTTGCCAAATGGGCTACCCGATGGGACTGAATTGGCTTACTATTGGAAATCAAAGGTCTGTAATCGTGGGCTTAATTGAATAACTCTATTTATTCTTTTTGCAAATTTAAGTCTGAATGGTTTTGCTGACACTTGTTTTTCTCGCAGAAACTTCTGCAGGGTTACAAGCAAGGAAGTGGCATAGTATGTAGCTGCTGCGATACAGAGGTAACATGCTGGATGCAGTGACTATGTAAATTGGCCCTTAGGCTCATTCTTTCTTCAAGTATAATGACAGATATTTATCATCTTTCTGAACAACAGATTAGTCCTTCACAATTCGAAGCACATGCTGGAATGGCTGGTAGACGACAACCGTGAGTTATCTACTAACGATGTGTTTTTGCACTAATGTTGTAAGACATATCTGAAGTTTCTAATTCTGTTGCAGTTATCGTCATATCCTCGTATCTTCGGGATTGTCATTGCATGATATAGCCGAGTCATTGGCGGGTGGGGAACATGTCATTACAACTGGTGAGAGCGATGACATGTGTTCTATTTGTGGCTATGGTGGAGATTTGCTACTCTGTGCTGGATGTCCTCAAGCATTTCATACAGGTGGGTATTCGTTACTGTTAAAGGAGAGTAGACTTGCTTGTTCATTCTACTGCGAATGTACAACTTAATCTTTAAGCACATATTTTAAGAAATTTCTCTCAAGCATAATGAAATATGATAAATGCCTTCAGTTCTAAAATAATTTCTTAAAGATGATTTGCAAAATCAGCATTGCTTTGTTATCAGCTCTAGGGTTGTTCACTGGTTCTAATACTTTGTGGCCCTTTTCATATGCAGTATGCTTGAAATTTCAATCAATGCCTGAAGGTACTTGGTACTGTTCAAGCTGCAATGATGGACCTATCTCTTTTAAAACAGCCACTTCTGCTAATCCTAATTTAAAACCCATAGTTATAAGACTAACAAGAGTTGTCAAGGCACCAGGAAACGAAATTGGTGGTTGCGTGTTCTGCAGGTTGGTTGGATACATTACATACTTTTAGTTTTAGTGTGCAGATACGTGTTCTCCACTCTGTTTATTCGTTCTCGCCATTTCTGATAGGTCACATGATTTTAGCATTGGGAAATTTGATGATAGGACAGTTATTCTCTGTGACCAGGTAGGTATTGTTGTTAAGTTTCTTATCCAAGATTTTCTTTAACCACGTCTATCTTGTCTAATGGTCATTTTTCATGTTTTCTTTGAAGTGTGAGAAAGAGTACCATGTCGGTTGTCTCAGGGAAAATGAGCTTTGTGATTTGAAAGTAAGTCATGTAATGTTGGTGGTCTGTGTTCACGAGTTCATTGAACCTCTCTCAACTTCTTTCCTGAATGCTGTAGGGAATCCCCCAAGATAAATGGTTCTGCTGTAGTGACTGCAGCAGGATTCACACAGTTCTTCAAAGCTCTGCTTCATGTGGGCCACAAACAATTCCCTCGCTTTTGTTAGACACAATAAGCAGAAAATACAGAGAAAAAGGAATATATATTGACAACGGAGATATTGTGGAATGGAGGATGCTTAGAGGAAAAAGTCGATACCCAGAGCATCTACCCTTACTTTCACGAGCAGCTGCTATCTTCAGGGTATGCTTAGAGCCTTAGACTTAAAAATGTGCTCAAATTAGTTANTATTCGTTCTCGCCATTTCTGATAGGTCACATGATTTTAGCATTGGGAAATTTGATGATAGGACAGTTATTCTCTGTGACCAGGTAGGTATTGTTGTTAAGTTTCTTATCCAAGATTTTCTTTAACCACGTCTATCTTGTCTAATGGTCATTTTTCATGTTTTCTTTGAAGTGTGAGAAAGAGTACCATGTCGGTTGTCTCAGGGAAAATGAGCTTTGTGATTTGAAAGTAAGTCATGTAATGTTGGTGGTCTGTGTTCACGAGTTCATTGAACCTCTCTCAACTTCTTTCCTGAATGCTGTAGGGAATCCCCCAAGATAAATGGTTCTGCTGTAGTGACTGCAGCAGGATTCACACAGTTCTTCAAAGCTCTGCTTCATGTGGGCCACAAACAATTCCCTCGCTTTTGTTAGACACAATAAGCAGAAAATACAGAGAAAAAGGAATATATATTGACAACGGAGATATTGTGGAATGGAGGATGCTTAGAGGAAAAAGTCGATACCCAGAGCATCTACCCTTACTTTCACGAGCAGCTGCTATCTTCAGGGTATGCTTAGACTTAAAAATGTGCTCAAATCAGTTTGTGTATTGTCTGGCTTGTAAATTTATTTTATTAACTGATTAGCGAACGAGTTTACTTTTCAGGATTGTTTTGATCCCATTGTGGCAACGTCTGGTCGTGATCTCATTCCTGTCATGGTTTATGGGTAAGCGGTACTGTGATAAACTCAGATTTAAGTTCCTCGTTCATTCATATGTTTATAGTAATTGATCATCCCGGTAACTCTTGCAACATGTTTGCAGGAGAAATATATCAGGCCAGGAGTTTGGAGGAATGTATTGCTTGGTCCTGATGGTGAAGTATGCTTGTGTTCTTGATGCATTTTATCTTTCTTTCTCTGTGCTTCTTTCACCATCTCTAGATTTTCCTAATTGTTTTTTTTTTTGGCTGCATTTTTAGTTCCCTTGTTGTTTCTGCCGCACTGCTTAGGATATTTGGTCAGAAAGTTGCAGAACTTCCGATGGTAGCTACAAGCCAAGAGTATCAGGGAAGGGTAAGCTTTTGTACATTCCATGTTTATTTACTGTGTCAGATTCGCTTGTTTTTATAACTCGTAACAAAACCAATTTGGTTAATGGTTCTATAGGGCTACTTTCAAGGCCTGTTTGCTTGCGTTGAGAATCTTCTTTCCTCTCTGAATGTTGAGAACTTGCTTCTCCCAGCAGCTGAAGAAGCCGAGTCTATCTGGATAAAGAAATTTGGCTTCACAAAGATGACTGAACATCAAGTACGTTAAGTTTGGCCCGGGAAATTTTTCCTGGATCTTTAATGGTTGCGCAGTCTGGTTACAAAAATGGTTAAAAGAGGATTAACAATGGTGTGTGTTTGTGTTTGCAGTTAGAGAAGTACCAGAGAGAAGTGCAACTTACAGTCTTCAAGGGAACATCAATGCTCGAGAAGAAAGTTCCGAATTTTTCAGAAACAACTTCACCCATCTGATATCATCATCTTTCATGGAAGATTTTTTTTGAAGCTTCATCTTGGATTTTGGTATTTGGGATCTTTCCTTTTTTTGCTTTCTCGGCCCTTTAAAAACCCCACGCTTGTTTTCTTTTTGCAGAAGGGTCATTTCTTGTGTACCTCTGTTATTTTTTTTGTACAAGCTCTTAACAGAGAAGCATATTAGAACTTAGGGTTGACACAGGATAGGTTTCAGACCTAGTGAGATATTTTGTAAAGGAAAGAATTAAAAAGAAGAAGCAAATATAATAAAGTTAAAAGTCAAAGCATATGATACTATGTTGTTCCTTCCTACACTTCCATTGCACTGTCTGGTCAACTAAATTAGCAACTGATGGCTAAAAGTTACGAACGCTTGCATTAATGCAACAAGTATTGATGGAAGTTTTTTGGAAATACAAGATCTGTCAGATTTTACAAAAGTTTTGAAATATTTGATTTGGTAAAAAAGTGGAGAGGAAAAAGCTTCACAATAATAGTGATAATTCGTGTAAAATCAAAACATCCGTACGAATAACAAAAGACGTTCCTGAAGCTCAAAAAAAAGTCTTTCACACCAAAATATTTTTATTTATAAACAAGAGAAGAGAGGGCGAGGGAGAAGGAGAGAGTAAGGAAGACGCAAGTGCCTTGGCCATGTCACACAGATTCAAGAAGATGCAGCTATGATAGACACTTGTGTCGCCCAATCAAACTTATCNTGCCGCACTGCTTAGGATATTTGGTCAGAAAGTTGCAGAACTTCCGATGGTAGCTACAAGCCAAGAGTATCAGGGAAGGGTAAGCTTTTGTACATCCCATGTTTATTTACTGTGTCAGATTCGCTTGTTTTTATAACTCGTAACAAAACCAATTTGGTTAATGGTTCTATAGGGCTACTTTCAAGGCCTGTTTGCTTGCGTTGAGAATCTTCTTTCCTCTCTGAATGTTGAGAACTTGCTTCTCCCAGCAGCTGAAGAAGCCGAGTCTATCTGGATAAAGAAATTTGGCTTCACAAAGATGACTGAACATCAAGTACGTTAAGTTTGGCCCGGGAAATTTTTCCTGGATCTTTAATGGTTGCGCAGTCTGGTTACAAAAATGGTTAAAAGAGGATTAACAATGGTGTGTGTTTGTGTTTGCAGTTAGAGAAGTACCAGAGAGAAGTGCAACTTACAGTCTTCAAGGGAACATCAATGCTCGAGAAGAAAGTTCCGAATTTTTCAGAAACAACTTCACCCATCTGATATCATCATCTTTCATGGAAGATTTTTTTTGAAGCTTCATCTTGGATTTTGGTATTTGGGATCTTTCCTTTTTTTGCTTTCTCGGCCCTTTAAAAACCCCACGCTTGTTTTCTTTTTGCAGAAGGGTCATTTCTTGTGTACCTCTGTTATTTTTTTTGTACAAGCTCTTAACAGAGAAGCATATTAGAACTTAGGGTTGACACAGGATAGGTTTCAGACCTAGTGAGATATTTTGTAAAGGAAAGAATTAAAAAGAAGAAGCAAATATAATAAAGTTAAAAGTCAAAGCATATGATACTATGTTGTTCCTTCCTACACTTCCATTGCACTGTCTGGTCAACTAAATTAGCAACTGATGGCTAAAAGTTACGAACGCTTGCATTAATGCAACAAGTATTGATGGAAGTTTTTTGGAAATACAAGATCTGTCAGATTTTACAAAAGTTTTGAAATATTTGATTTGGTAAAAAAGTGGAGAGGAAAAAGCTTCACAATAATAGTGATAATTCGTGTAAAATCAAAACATCCGTACGAATAACAAAAGACGTTCCTGAAGCTCAAAAAAAAGTCTTTCACACCAAAATATTTTTATTTATAAACAAGAGAAGAGAGGGCGAGGGAGAAGGAGAGAGTAAGGAAGACGCAAGTGCCTTGGCCATGTCACACAGATTCAAGAAGATGCAGCTATGATAGACACTTGTGTCGCCCAATCAAACTTATCATCACGATTGTATTTGCTGCTGCGAGAAGAAGTCTGCTTCTTGTCTTTGCTGCCACGGGAGTTGCTGCTTCCCTTTTGTCCTTTCTTTCCGTTCTTCTTCAGGTTGTCTTTGCTCTTTGATTTCTGGGGTTGCTGTTTCTTGCTTCTTGTGTGAGAGACAATGGAGGGCGGAGGATCATACACATCTTCAGCCCATGACACATGCAGTTTCTGGAGTGACTTGCCATGCTTTTCTCGAGCACCTTTAATGGCAGGAATCAGAGTAACCTCAGTCATCTGTTGAAGAATATGACAAGAAACAAAAATCAGAAGCAGCCAACATAAATAGCGTTTCTCTACTAATTACATCAGAAACAGAAAAAGACATTGATAAGCTACAACCATTGAGGAATTGTACTCCATCATCTATGTCCTTGATTTGGCTAGAGATGCTTTGTAACGCAACTCCTTTGTACATCTACCACTATTGACTAAAGGGTTGGTTCTAGATGTTGTAAGCAACAACCAACATATGATGGAAACAGCCACGGTCACAAGGCTAATAGGAAGCATATCTATGATTACTCACAGAAACTTGCACGTCAGCGATATACTGTATAACAGTATAAAGATACTTTTAATCTCGCACAACAACACATCGTACGCAAAACAAGACAAAGGCAATAGAACAGAAACAACAACAACAACAACTAAAAAGATAGGGTCGCTTACACTCTCAGAGAACATGTCTTGTAATGCGGTCGCAAGGTTCTTGTCTTCAGTTTCATCATCCAAAGAATCGAGAGGTAAAGACTCAGGAATGGGTTCGGTGATGATCGCCTTGTCTTTTTTAGATTCATCAATCACATTTTGGTGTATAAAACCACTACTATCATCACCATCAGACTCTTGGGCATCATCAGATCCTCCAAGACAAGAGACATGCTTTGAGCCATTAGAATATTTATTGGAACTGGAAGCAGAGCTGCTCTCAAGGTGAGACTCTGCATCTTTGAAATCAAAAACAGAGCTCATATCCAAAAAAATCAACTGCAACAAACAAATAATTCAAACTACCATCAGCGACAGAATAGTTTAATCAAATGAACAAGAACTTCATATATGTACCTCTTGCGTCGCAAATCTTGGCACACGAAACGTCAAAAAGAAAACACCGAAAGATCGAACCAGTGGCTAAAAATTATCCGAAAGAAAGAGATCTTGTACACGATTAGCTTAATCCGAGCTAGGAAAATGGTGTAGACGAGGACGACGAAGATCTAAGAAACAAAAAAAAAAGGAGACAAATTAGGGAAAAAAGGGCGAAACTTTAACTAAGATTACCACGCCAATCACTCTTCTGAAGAGGTTTCAAACGATTAGAACTCAAACCAGAATGATAAAAGGTCAACGCGGGAACCAAAGAAAGGAGGAGTATCTCAGAGGACACCCGCATTTTTGTAAACTTATGCTCTTCGAAACCCCTTATAATCCCCTAAAATAATTCAAATCAAACACAACCTCTTTCTATAAATCCAATACAACAAATATACAGAGAGATCTCAGGCGACAAAACTAAACTCGGATCATTGGAATCAAAGAGAACGACCCATTATCCGAAAAATCGAAATCACGACAAAAGGAAAACAAAAAAAGCGAATCTGAGACGAAACGGGATTAGATAAATGAGGGGATCGAACAAGAAAGCTTTTTATATTAAGAAAGAAGCAAAAGAAAGGTCAAGATGAGGGAGACATAGACGTGGCCACCTAACTTGGGGCTAATCATAACTTTCCACATGCGTAACGTACTTAATACTCTTCTTTATTCATGGGCCTTGTTATTTTTTTAACGATAATGGGTCTCAAATAGGCCCATTTGAAAANCTTACTAATCCCCCCCCCCCCCAAGATAATTCAAATCAAACACAACCCTTTTGTAAATCCAATCAAACAAATATGCAGAGAGATCTAAGGAGACAAAACTAAACTCGGATCATTGGAATCAGAGAGAACGACCCATTATCCGAAAAATCGAAATCACGACAAAAGGAAATAAGCGAATCTGAGACGAAACGGGATTTAGATAAATGAGATCGAAGCCAGAGAGCTTTTTATATTAAAGATAGAAAGGTCAAGATGAGGAGACAGAGACGTGGCCACCTAACTTGGGGCGAATCATAACTTTCCACATGGGTAACGTACTTAATACTCTTCTTTATTCATGGGCCTTGTTATTTTTTTTTACGATAATGGGTCTCAAATAGGCCCAGTTGAAAAACCTTAACATCAATCATCTGCAGACGATTCAGAGAAATTTGACAAATCAAAAGCTTTTTTTATTTAGCGTAAATTGAAACTGTTTCAAAAGCCACCACACAAATTAACAAAGAAGCCTAATCCATATAAAAACAATATCACTAATCAAATATCAATTCCAAAAACCCTCTCTCTAAGAGCTAGTGAATTTGGTAACCGCCTTAGTCCCTTCAGAAACGGCGTGTTTCGCGAGCTCTCCGGGTAACACGAGCCTAACCGCCGTCTGGATTTCCCGAGAAGTGATCGTCGGCTTCTTGTTGTACCTCGCGAGCTTAGACGATTCCTGGGCGAGTTTCTCGAATATGTCGTTGATGAAACTGTTCATGATCCCCATCGCTTTCCCTGAGATCCCGACGTCGGGATGAACTTGCTTCAGGACCTTGAAGATGTAGATCTTGTAAGTCTCTATGCTCTTCTTCGATTTCTTCTTCGATTTCTTCTCGCTTCCTCCTTCGTTCGTTATCTTCTTCTCCGCCTTTGGTCGCTTCTCCGTCGGTGCTTTCTCTCCTGCCGGCTTCTTCTCTGCCGGTTTCTTCTCCGCCGCCTTTGGTGCCATTGATGATGACTTAAGAGAGAAACTAACAAAATTGAGAAATTTTTGTTGAAGAGTAAAATGAAATCAAAGACTAATCAATGAAGAGATGAATGAGAGCAGCGATTTATTTATATAGAGGGTTGTGCTGGCTTTTCATTGGTTACTTAAGTTTCACGCGGATTGATTACGTGTCATACATCGGTACGGTTTTGAATGAACGGACGTGATTTCTTTATAATCATTATTCTTGATGGGCCTGGGCCCTTTCTTTCGTGTCATTATGGGTTTTAAAATAGACGGTCCCGATTTTAATTTGCCTTGTGTGTAACTTTTTTTCTATAAATAGGTGACGATTTATGGAAGTCTTGTTGTTGTTATACACAAATTGAGAGCCCGCGACAAAATCTGAGAACCTAAACCCTAACTTTGCGATTGTTTAACACTTTTCGGACGATCTGATGGGGAGCGATAAGCATGTGGAATCAAACCACCGCAAGCACCATCGGTCGTCTTCTTCGCCTGATGAAGTCGTTAAATCTTCGAAGCGGTACAAGCACCATCATCATCACAAGCATCAACACAGTCACCATCGTGATGATGATAAAGTTCAATACGTAGATGAAGAGTATGTTTCTCCGGATCCAGGGCCGTCTCTACCCCATGGCAGAGTAGGCAAATACCATGGGTCCATCCCAAATATTAAAAAAAAATTTTAAGCAAAAAGGTCCAATTTTTTCAAAAAAAAAAATTTATTAAAGGTTTTTAGGTATTTTAAAAATTTGACAGAGGTCCCATATTTGTTTAAGACGGGGCTGTCCGGATCCTTCCGGAGTTGGGAACGGTGGTGAACTTGAGATGGAGGAAGGGGAGATTTCGAACAAGAGATTAGAGAGGGGAAGAAGCAGTGATCATAGAGATAGCAGCAGAGGAGAGAGGGATAGAGACAACGACAGAGGCGGGAGGAGTAGAGATAAAGCCAGGGATACGGGGAGGGAGAATGAAAGAGAGAGACGGAGGGAGAAAGATAGGGATAGAGGAAGGAGAGAGTTGGAGTGATCGGGAGAAGCATAGAAGTGTTGATGATGGATATGGTGAAGTGAGGCAAAAACACTCATCAAGACATGGTGCAGAGGATGACTTAGAGATAATAAGCTCAATTTCACTAAAGGAGGGCCATGATACTAACGGAGAAAGGTCCAAAACTGATGGATATGGTGAAGTGAGGCAAAAACACTCAAGACATGATGCAGAGGATGACTTAGAGATAAGAAGCTCAAGTTCTGATCTAAAGGAGGGCCATGATACTAACGGAGAA
Organism: Camelina sativa; assembly: GCF_000633955.1. Taxonomy (NCBI): domain Eukaryota; kingdom Viridiplantae; phylum Streptophyta; class Magnoliopsida; order Brassicales; family Brassicaceae; genus Camelina; species Camelina sativa. Next base: position 15,811,683 of record NC_025690.1, on the reverse strand, counting down.
AGGTCCAAAACTGATGGCAATGATGATAACGGTAAAGATCTTGTTTGGTTTTTTGATCAAGAAGCTGAAGACTTGAAAAGAATTGAGCAAAGCAGGAGGAAAACGCAAGAGATATTGGAGAAACGTAAGAAAGAGTTGGAGCAGTCCTCTATTGTGGCAGATGCTCTTGGAAGTGGTGGTACTCTAGGGCATGTTGCTTCTACAGTTAAAAAATCTAAAGCTGAGGTGGGTATTGATGTTGTAGATAATGAAGTCGCCAAGCTATCATCGGCAGTTTGTGAATCACCTGCGCGGCTTGTAATATCAGACTCATCAGATAGGACACTAGCTTCCGTAGGGCTTGGGGAAGACAGCCCAAAGAGTGATATGTTCATTGATGATATCTTTGGTGAGTCTCCAGCTGCTGGTACTCGTAAAGGTAATAATGGCCTTCTTCCTTTTGTAAGGAGTGGACTCAATGATAATTGGGATGATTCAGAAGGTTATTACAGTTATCAACTTGGTGAACTACTTGATAACAGATATGAAATCATGGCTACTCATGGGAAAGGTGTCTTCTCTACCGTGGTGCGGGCAAAAGACACAAAAGCTGAAGAATCTGAACCTGAGGAAGTGGCTATAAAAATTNTCTTGGAAGTGGTGGTACTCTAGGGCATGTTGCTTCTACAGTTAAAAAATCTAAAGCTGAGGTGGGTATTGATGTTGTAGATAATGAAGTCGCCAAGCTATCATCGGCAGTTTGTGAATCACCTGCGCGGCTTGTAATATCAGACTCATCAGATAGGACACTAGCTTCCGTAGGGCTTGGGGAAGACAGCCCAAAGAGTGATATGTTCATTGATGATATCTTTGGTGAGTCTCCAGCTGCTGGTACTCGTAAAGGTAATAATGGCCTTCTTCCTTTTGTAAGGAGTGGACTCAATGATAATTGGGATGATTCAGAAGGTTATTACAGTTATCAACTTGGTGAACTACTTGATAACAGATATGAAATCATGGCTACTCATGGGAAAGGTGTCTTCTCTACCGTGGTGCGGGCAAAAGACACAAAAGCTGAAGAATCTGAACCTGAGGAAGTGGCTATAAAAATTATCCGGAACAATGAGACAATGCATAAGGCCGGCCAGGCTGAGATACGGATATTGAACAAGCTAGCTGGTTCTGACCCAGAGAATAAGCACCACTGCGTTCGTCTTCTTTCGACTTTCAAGTATAGGAACCACCTTTGCTTGGTGTTTGAGTCTCTTCATTTGAATCTCCGTAAAGTTGTGAAGGAAGATTGGTGTCAACGTTGGTCTACAACTATCTGATGTTAGATTGTATGCTGAGCAGTTATTCATATCACTTAAACATCTCAAGAACTGTGGGGTTCTTCACTGCGATATAAAGCCTGACAACATACTGGTGAACGAGGGAAGGAACATGTTAAAGCTTTGTGACTTTGGTAGTGCAATGTTTGCTGGTGAAAACGAACTTACACCATATCTTGCTAGTCGCTTCTACAGAGCTCCAGAAATCATTCTTGGCTTAGCCTACGACCATCCGTTAGATATGTGGTCAGTTGGTTGCTGTCTGTATGAACTTTATAGCGGGAAAATTATGTTCCCTGGCTCCATTAACAATGATATGTTACGCCTTCATATGGAACTCAAAGGCCCCTTCCCTAAAAAGATGCTTCGCAAAGGAGCATTTATCGATCAGCACTTTGATCAGGACCTATGCTTCTATGGTACAGAGGAGGATGGTGTTACTGGAAAGACAGTAAGGAGAATGATGGTAAACATTAACCAAAAGATTTAGGTTCAGTAATTAGACGTCGTTATGAGGATGAAGATCCCAAGGTGTTGGTTAATTTCAGGAATCTTCTCGACAAAATTTTCACACTTGATCCTCAAAAGAGACTTACAGTGTCACAAGCATTAGCTCACCCATTCATCACGGGCAAGTGAACCTCATAATGTTGTTGCCCTGGATACATGTACATTGTATATTTTACACAATTTAATTTTTGATTAAGATTCTAAAGAGTGTTAATGATGTTGTTCTCAGATTCATGATTCAGTTTTGACATTTTTTTTTTTAAAAAGTGACAATTTAATTTAAGCAAAGGGTGGTGTGTGGATCAAAATTGCATACTTTCATTGAATTTAGTGGTTAACGACTCATGTTATTGAGTTATGTTTGCGCATAAACGTGCTTTGTCTTAAAACATATCTATGCTTTGAACGTTCATCTGTGGCTTTAAAGCTTAATCAACATCGCTTTCTCGATTTGGTGTGTGAGGCTGAAGATGTTTGACGTCCCAAGGTGTTAGAGTTCATTTCAGGAATAATTAGAAACACAAGCAGAATTGGAGGAATATGAGCAAAATATATGATTTAAGCAAAGAACGTAAAATAGACAAACATGGGAAACGTTAAAAGCTTCGGAGTTCGATGACCATGATTCTGTAATCTTTTCTCTGTTCATTAGCAGGTACTGTAAATTTGGTTCAGAAACAACTTCAGATAAAACTTCTCAAAAAGAACAGCTTCACCAAATGGATTTCCAGGTATAAATAGAACTGAGCAGAACCCGTAAATCCACCAGCACTTTATGTTTTGTTGTCGCGAGTTGTTTCACACATCTGAAATCTTCCCGAACAATGTGACCTCTCACTGCCACGACGCTCTTAGGAACTTAGACCCTGCCAATATCACATGAACCCACATAAATTCAGCGATCGATTCAAACATTTTGATTATGGAAACGCAAAATAATCAAGTTACAGTTGGGATCTAAAGTGAGACAATAGGGAAATCTAACAGAGACTTGGAAGAGGAAGGGTATGCGAATGGAATATGAAGAAGCAAGAATAAGATCCAAGCACTAGTAATAGTATTGCTTGATCGTCTTAGAACTCTCAATAGGTAATGTAAAAATGGATATCTGAAGATCAATGGACAGCACTGAAGGCCAAGCAAGCAAGGGTACAACAGTTTACAGAAAGCATTCTTTGTAAGAACGATGCAGTTTTATCAAATTATGGGAAACAACTATCTGCAAACTACACAACTAAACATTGGCCCAACCTGTAACTTCATTCTAGAAAACAACATGTGCTGAAGTTCTCTTATGGTATTGATCAAAACAGAATTTAAGGGCAGGTCGCTAACAACAAAAAAAACATGTGAGCCATTGTTATATTTCTCACTGCATACATACTCTATACATGACCCAAGACTTTGATTAGCCAACATTAGATCATCAATAAACAACTAAATAATCCCAAAACCAATAGCCACTGTTACATTACTCACTAAACTTGTAGTCTTAAAGTTAACTTATGGAATCATCATACTATCCTAAGACTTACTTGAAACAGAATTCACAGGAACTGACATAACACAGAATGATAAAAAGTTATAAGAAAGGAGTTAATATAAGAAAGCAACCTTGAGGAACCGATGTTGATGTTGTTCCTATGAAGAATCCTACCACGAGCAGCGTCGTCTCCAACATCGATCAACTCTCTAAGCCCCAAATTCTCAACCTCCTCTTCTTTCACTTCCTTCTTCTCCTTGTCTACACGGCGGTTAGGAAGCTTCACAGGCAACCTCTCGAAGTAATTCCCGTAGATATACTCAGGGGTGTACCCATTCTCTTCATCGAACAACATGATATGACCATGCCACTCCCAAACACGGTAATCAGATTCCTCATCCTCGTGAAACCCAACGCAGATGTGGTGTTCGTTGACTGTCACGGCTTGTCCTGAATTCGGCTTAAGAGAATCGCTTCGACCGGAGACGATGACTCGGATTAGCTCTTTCTCGAGCCTAGCTTCTTCTCTGTCGAGACTGGTCTGTCCTTCTCCGTCATCATCGCCGTCGCTGTCGTCGGATTTGAAGAGTAGGTCATCTAGGGATTGAGAGAGGAAATGGGAGTTGGGGGGACGAATTTGGAGACGTCCAAGTAGGGTTTGGAGTAGGAGGTTGTCGATGTTGCTGTTTCCATTGAAAGAGCTCATCGTTGAATCAAACGAATCGATCCTCTTCTTCTTCTTCTTCAAATTCGTCCTTCTTTTACCCTAAAGAAGAGAAAAAAAGATACTCTCGCTCGGTCTCGGCCTCTCGGGTTTTAGGGATAGGAAAGGGTTTTTGGTTTACGATGACGGTTCATAGAAAAGGTAAACGTGGGTAAGCCGGCAAATATCAGAAAAAGTGGAGGCTAAATTGGTAATATTCTATTACACGCATCCTATTTGATTTTTTGTGAATGGAATTGATTTTTGTTGGCTAAACAAAGATTGAAGCAACTTGGAATTTGCTAATGACTTTGAATGGTTGGATCATACCTTCCGGATCAGAGCATGCGTAACAATGTTTTGGTAAGCAATGCCTCTAACTATAGTATATGCACTATAACATTGGTACTATGAAATTACGATGATAAGAATTTTTTGTTCAAGTACGTATTATTACGGAGATATTTTTAGGCCGCAATAATGCATATTTATTTAGTCCGTAATGATGAATGGTATTGTGAATTTATAGCAGACTAATCCTACTTTAGTACACAACCATTGGTAAGCCTAAATATGCATGTTTCATAAGCTTTTTAAAGTAGAATCCTCGTTTAAATAGTGAATACTTTGTGAACTAATGAAAATAAGGTTTCATTATGGATGACATATCGAAGTAATTCTTTTCTTTTGTCTATGACTACTATTATGGATGTATAAAAGATTTAATATAAGAAGAACTCAAAAGAAAAGAAAAAATTTAATCAAGATATAGGAAATGANAAAAAAAAAAAAAAAAAAAAAAAAAAAAAAAAGAAAGTGATAGAACAGAATTGGGTAAAAGCCCTTTTCTAGTCTTCGAATTATCGGCATCATCTACCGGACCGGATTCATCAGCGGATATACACAACTATATATCCTTTGAGAACCCCTAACATTTTTATATGTATATTTATAGTTGTGTTTACACCTTTCACATCTGTCAAGAAAACAAATGTGAATAATGGAGTTGTAAGCTCTCATTCCATTGCTTGGATTGGTCAATCAACGTCTCAGGTTCTCCACGACGTAGTCCGCATAGAGATCCCTACATGTGTACATAAGAGTTATCAGTTAAAAATGTCAATAGTGTATGAATATGAATTTTGTAACAGTCTGTGTTATGAAGGCTGCTCTTACATGGAATGCTGAACTGCGTCGTAAGCTGCTGTTGCGGGAAGGAAGTCGTTAACGGCTACTTCCTTGTTCTCGTTTTTCTTATCTGCAACAACAATCCAAGAATATGAGTCTCATATAGGCTGAAGTGTATGTTTTGGCTTCGTTTCGGTTTAAACATTTTCAAATCGGATTAATCTCATCTCAACTTTAAGTCTTTAACCATACAAAAGTTTCAAAGAAGGTGAAGAAAGAACACTCACAGTCTTCAAAGAAACGACGGATCTCAGCCATACGATGAGGAGGAAGCTCACTGATGTCGTTGTAATGACGATACTCTGGATCGTCAGCGCAGACGGCAATAATCTTGTCGTCTTTCTCACCCTTTTAAAGCAGAAAGAGCATCTAGTTTATTCTCTGTTACTTTCATGGTGACATAATGATGATATAGACATTGAAGGATGTTAGTTTTTTAACCTGATCAATCATTGGCATAAGACCAATAGCTTTGGCCCGAAGAAAGCATCCTGGGATCACTGGTTCCTGTAGGACAAAAATCAACATGATTCACATGGATGTGTTTTCTACCGGTCAAATAAGACAGACTGAGAAACAGGGTGATGCTAATAAGAACAGAAGCTGTGAAACTGCTTCTGTTATTCAATTTCACCAAACCAGAGAAGCTTGATTTGTAAGAGAATTGAAATTCCAAACTTAACACTAGAAATCCACACTCTAAAGAATATGCTAAGACACCTTTACAAGCCTATTCCTCACTAGTTGCTCTCTAATCGACACACAACATTTCTGATCTGCTACATTCATCCTTAGGATTCACAGTTATACAGTAGAGTCTATAGCTATGAGTTGAACTTCTTCAAAGCTTATCAGACGCACAAATCAAAACGGAACAAGAAACATTATGTAATGAATTATAAAGGTTCTCAAAATTGTATGAAAAAGAGGTTACCTGCATGATGACGAGAACATCAATAGGGTCACTGTCCTCACAAAGAGTACGCGGAATGAACCCATAGTTGTGTGGGTAAACGACAGATGAGTAAAGAATACGATCGACCTGACAATAGATGTACTGTATAAACAATAGTGCCTTCTTTAATAGTGCAAAAGGACAGTGAAGAAAGTTGCTGCATTTAAGTTACCTTAATGAGACCCGTAGTTTTGTCGAGTTCATACTTCACCTTGCTCCCTTTTCCTATCTCAACCACCTACAATAATAATTCCGAGATAAATATCTCAATGATTAAATTGGTTTCCTAATCAGGCAATGGACATCATTCATATCCTACACCAGGCTCGATCTGGTCCCAAAAAATACAGCATTTGAATTTTTCTTTGAGTGAATGATACAAGTACGTAAATGCTGTGGAAATAGTACACAAGTGAAGCATCTCCCAATACGCATACAGATCTAAGAAAATATATTCAGATCTTTTGCTTGCCAAGTATCAAGAACATAATAAGCAAAATACTTACACAGTTGAAGATAATTGGGGCTTCAGGTCCTAGAAAACAAAAGAAATGAAAAGTAAAATGTATAGAGTCAATAACTCAATATTATGAAACAATGTAATTATCTTAGAACCAAAAAAAATAAAAAGAAAAGAAAAGAAAGAAGAAACCTTTACGTGTAACTTACCAATCTCAAGATCATGCCATGGGTGTGCAGCAACTGATCTGTGGCTCATGGAAGAAAGTATCCTCTCATTAAGGGTAGGAAGTGCAACATGTTTCTCAACATAGCTTTTGGCAGCAATCTCAATCGGTGGCGCCATTTTGCTGCAAAAAACAATGCACATTGCAATACATAAATCTCTGAAAGAAGACAAAATTATGGCCCTAGATCTTTTACAAATGTTATGATTCCCCTTAGATCTACATCTCAACAATAACGAATCCCGGAACCGACATTTATCTTTAGCACCTGAGGAAGTTTTTGATTAAGCAAACAATTGAATACACCACAACGCAATGGTGGACACATAGACACAAGATACAAAATCTAAATAAAAAAAAGGAAAGTTACAGAAACGTCCAATAAACGCATATTTTGTTTTGCAGCAGTTTTTTTGTCTTTTTTTTCAGAGGTTTTGCAGCAGTTCATCAATCCTTAAATGTAATCACCGACAAAAACCGTTCCGACATGTGTATATAAAGTCACGCAAAAAGATCGATTTTTTTCTTTCATATATACATAAAAAAACAGGGCACTCTCTAGAATCATCTTCAGATAATCAGCAATGCGCTTTTGAGAGAAACTAGCAAACATTTTTCCCATTTATGAAGTTTTGAGTATCTAGAAATCAAAAAGTGTGAATCTTTTTCGAACCCAACTCAGATCTACAGATTACAAAGCCCCCCTATAAGCTATCTCTCATTGTTTATCTAAGCAGATTAAGACAACCAACACAAACACTAGAAACCTGGTGATGAAAGAAAGAACAAATCTGATTGAAGAGCATTTCGAAATCCGTACCTGAGCGAAGTGAACAAATCTACCGAGAGCAAAAGCGTTTGAATGAAAAAGAAACAAAGGCACAGATCTCAAGAAGAGTGAAACCGAGAAGAAGCACACACCGATGTAAAGAGAGAGAGAGAGAGAGAGAGAGAGAGAGAGGAAAGCTAAAGGAGATTAGAAAGCTGTATAGAACTAGACGCGTTCCCGCTCTGTTCTCTCTCTCTGTTTCTGTGCTATTTGAAGGCTCCATGAATATTAATATTTTGGAAGGAAAAATAATTAATAAATAAAATGCATTACCAAATAAAAATAAAATCTCTTTACTTTTGGAATATGTCCTGATCCGACTTGTGTAAACATGTCGAAATATTATTGGATGATAGAGAAAGAGATATAGACGGAATTCCTAACGGCGGTGGGGTCAACGTAAGGTCTGGCTACGTGACTCGGATTGCGAGGAGTCCACGTTAAGTCTCCGTTAGCTACAGTTAAATAGGGAATATGCTTAAGAGATAGAGCTGAGATCAGGTGCTAGCGAGTGCACTGGAAATATTCGTGTTCAGATTTATGACGACAACATCTTGATTTTTATCTGTCGGTGGATTACAAACTGCAATTAAAAGAAAAGCATATGTAATCTGTCAAGTGAATATTCGTTTTCTTTTTTCTTTCTCTAATTCAAACGAAAAATATATACGTATAGGATGTCAATATATAATAAAATAGTTTTTTTATAACAATGATGTCACAAAAAAATAAATTAGTTACTTATAATTATTCTGGTAACAATAATCTTTGGAAAAGAAAATCACTAGTGATTTTGGTTATATTCAAATTGTTATTTTATTCTGTTTCTCGTTTACAACTCATGAATATTTCGTTTTTGACATTATTACAAGCAACTAAGCACCGTTTATGATTTTTTTTGTAAATAAAAAACAATATACTGTAATTATGTTTGTCCTACTAATATACACGTGTGTGTTCCCAAATAAATACCATTTGCAGCCAATAAGTTCGAATGTACGGTGTTGGATAATAATATGTTTCTGACTTATTTATTTTGGCAAGAATTTGGATAATGTATTTTTTTATTGTTAAAAATTTGGATAATGTAGATATGATTATCCACAAAAACTGGATAAATTTGGATAAACAGTATCCTAATTAATTGCGTAAATTTAGATTTCCTTAAATACAACGGTGTTGGATAATATATATATTGGATATCATGTTTCTGACTTTGGATAAAACATTAAACAAAACGATCACACTCGACGTACTACAGTAAAACCTCTATAAATTAATAATGTTGGGACCAAAACGTTTTATTAATTTATAATAATATTAATTTATCTATAAATTAATAATTATTATTTTATAGTGTAAATTAATAATTATTAATTTATAGATATATTTTTAATTGTTTATTTTTTTTTTTAAATTATGAATTGGAACAATTATAGCAACATAAGATTAAACTTTCGGATGTTATAAATTTTATGGTTTAGGAATTGAACTTGTAATATTTATAAAGCATTATTGACAATAACCCGACTTGGGACCAGCAAAATTTATTAATTTATAGTGATTATTAATTTATAAAGTATTAATTTATAAAGGTTTTACAGTAATTGGAAATTTACATTCAAAACAAATCTGGAAAATATATGATTTCACTTAATGGTTAAAGTTTCCTTTAATGTCGATGGAAAACACTCTTCGTATCGTATCCATACGGAAAAAGGAAACTAGATCGCGTAATTTAGAAAAGGCTTACGTCGTGTCATTCACTTATTGGTTGGTCCGAAAGTGAACCTGTGGACCTGTACGCAGAGGATGATCGTTGGATGGGGTTGAGTAACGGATGCTCATGCAATACAGTAGATGCTACGTAGGATCATTGTAAGAATATCCCTATCCAACGCTTTATTCTTGGCCTGACTATTTTGCTTGACACCGACGACATTATTTTTCATATTTTCAATCATCTTTACCAATTTGTCAATCGATCAACTCTCTCTTTTTGCCTAACCTTTCACCTTTGCGTCACGTTGTGAGTTTGTTGGAGGATTATGCCAGTTCAAGTTTATACGTTGATTTACAAATGAAGGGATGCAATCAACTTTTAAAAACCTTTTAGTTGCTTAAACTATGAAAAGAACTATTGAAAGTCAACGAAATAATATGCCACAAAAGTTTTGGATCGGAACCACCCCGTCAAACAACACAACAGGGTTAACTAAACCATTAGCTCGTAATATTGTTTTCAACTGAAAATTACGCACATTTCCCTCTTAACCAGTACGGGTTAAGTAAGATGCATGCTTTCAACTTTTTGTTTGGATCCTTTGACGCACACGCTAAGTTAAAAAAAAAGAAGCCATCAATATCTCGTATCGCACAAGTTGAGTCGCGTATTCCGATTTGGATAATTTCTGTTGGGTTGGGTGCTAAAATCATAGATTTGTCGCACACAAAAGTAGCCCAAGGCCCGTTATTCAAAAATATATATCAAAACGGCAACGTATTAAGTGTTTTATCAAAACCGTAACCGAAGACCACGCGCCCGGCTAAAACACAGATCTCCATCACGAACAAGATCTAACGGTCCAGATCTATTCCCTCTCCTTCTCCTTCTTCTCTCAAACCANAAAAAAAAAAAAAAAAAAAACTCTTCTGAATCTCCGAAAAAATCCGATCGGGAGAAGAATAAAAAAACAATTCAACGCCCGTCCGGTGACTGTCTTGCTCCGTTCCGACGATTCGTCTTCCCTGAGTTAGATCTGGTACTTCTTCTCCCTTTCGATTTTTTTTTCAGTGTTTTATACGTTCATGATTCTCGATTTGAATTTGTCTCTCCCTATGGCTTACGTACCAGTGTTGATTTGTTTATCCAGCTAGAACTTTGATTTTGTGTAAGAGATGGCTGCTCCTCCTGCTAGAGCTCGTGCTGATTACGATTACCTCATTAAACTTCTGTTGATCGGAGACAGCGGTATGTTTCCTTCATCATTCAGATCGTCATCTTTTGCCTTTGTTCCTTGCATTTTTCATTCAGTCCGTTTCTTTACCTTTCTCATGATTCCCTTGTTGATACGCTTTGAGATTTTGGATCGTCCATTTACGATTAGTCCATAATGTGATTTAGTAACACATATTACACTTATTTGAATTTCATCAGCTTAGAATGTATGTTGATTCAGAATTTGTCGCAAATGGTTTAGACTAGGTCTTAACATTGTATGTACCCCCTTGAGACAAATTTATTGATTGTTTCCTTTTTATTGATAGCTGTAACTGTTTTCATGATGTTCCAATGGTTTATTCAAAAGTCTCTTCTTTGTATATCTCTTGTACCAGGTGTGGGTAAGAGTTGCCTCCTCTTACGTTTCTCTGATGGCTCGTTTACAACCAGTTTCATTACAACTATTGGGTATGTCATTGTCTGTTAACACGTTCCCTATGTGGTTGTCTGTTCCCCCCCACTTAAGTTGTGTTTTGTATTTGACAGTATTGATTTCAAGATAAGGACTATAGAGCTCGATGGGAAGAGAATTAAGTTGCAGATCTGGGATACTGCAGGACAGGAGCGGTTCCGCACTATCACAACTGGTGTGTCTTCGATTTTGCTTTAGGATATGCCCCTTTGCTTTTCAGTTTCTCGTAACTGTTGTTTACTTGTTTATGCATCGTTTCTGAATTATTCACCTAATTGGTTTGTTCTTATTGCAGCTTACTACCGTGGAGCCATGGGCATTTTGCTTGTGTATGATGTCACTGATGAATCATCTTTCAACAGTACTGACTTTCTTAGCTTTTACATTGCAGTCTGATTAGTTCTGTTCTAGGCCCTTGTACTTTGCAATTAGTTCTAAAGTTCATATTTTCCCAGTCTGTTTTTTTTTATATCTATTCAACTAATCTCTTCTCTTCGATCCTTTCAATCCTTTGTTTTTCTTCAACTCCAGACATCAGGAATTGGATCCGTAACATTGAGCAGCACGCTTCTGATAATGTCAACAAGATTTTAGTTGGGAACAAAGCTGATATGGATGAAAGCAAAAGAGTCAGTCTCTCTTTCACCCTTCCCTTGTATCTTCGTACTAGTCTATTTTATGTTTTTTCTTTTTTCTTTGGCTGATACACCGATTTGTTTTGTTTCTCCAGGCTGTGCCAACATCTAAGGGCCAAGCTCTTGCAGATGAATACGGAATCAAGTTTTTCGAGACTGAACGTTGTGGTTCTCGATTTGATTTTTTCTCCTACTAATCGTATGATTTTGTTTTGGTTAACCTCGATGAGTTTTCTCTTGCAGAGTGCCAAGACTAACTTAAACGTTGAAGAAGTTTTCTTCTCAATTGCTAAAGACATTAAGCAAAGACTTGCAGATACTGATGCAAAGGCTGAGGTACGTTTGAGCTTTAGATTTTATTATCACCCTCATCATCATCATACATTGCAATTAGGATCTATAGAGTAACAAGTTTAGAGCTTTAGTATCCCAAGATAAATCCCTGAAGTATTGAGTAAAATCACAATTACGGTGTGTATCAACGATTTTAACATGGCCGGATTGTTCTTATCATTTTGTAGCCACAAACAATCAAAATCAACCAATCGGACCAAGGTGCAGGAACATCGCAAGCTACTCAGAAATCAGCATGTTGCGGCTAGTGGCCATCAAGAATCCAGCTAGTGAAAAGAGACGTATGGTATTTTTTTTTACCTTTGGAAAGAACAAAAAAAAAGGAAAAGAAATCAATCTTCTTTTGCTTTTATGAGATGTTGGTGTTTCTACGTATTCTTTGAATTTCTCTCTTTCCCCCTAATGGTATAGTGTCCTGAAGGACACAATTCAAATTCCATATTTTCCGGGATGGATTCTCTGACATCTAATATATCAGTTTATCAGTAGCACACCAATGATCTTCTTCTTATTGAATTATACTCTGAAACTGGTACGACTTTTATACCATCCATGTTAAAAGGTTTTAGTGAGGGAGCCTGGTCTCGTATGTTAGGAGTTAAGTGTTTACCGAAGCCTTAAATTGAAATCTGTTTTATTGTGAATGGGTGTGTTTGGTGTAGGTTCGAAAATAGTCCTGATTGAACAATTAATATTTTATCACTCATTGAAAGAATTCAAATAATTTATTCAAACAGATTGTGTTTTACATACATGACATAAAGAATGAAATAATGTTTGGCAAGAGAGAAAAATTACAAAAATTAAATAAATGAAAAAGCCTACTAATTCACAAACTTCAAATCAATTTGCGGAACCAAATTCTTCCCAAAGATAAACACAAGATCATTCTCCAATGGAGTTAGATTCAAGTCCAAGATCTTCTTGCTGCTACTGCATCGATTCAAAACCGGTCTGGAATAAACAAGAGGAGAAGGGATAACCGATTGTTCGGTCATCATGCTCGCTCTATGCTTTCTCATATGACCGCCTAGAGCTTGACCGGTACCAAAAATTTGATCGCAGATTGAACACTTGTGCATATCATTCTCATTGTTACGATGCTTCACCTGTTCTTGGTCAACGCTCATCTTAGGTTTCTTGTGGCTAGCTCTATGACCTCCGAGAGCTTGGAACGAATCAAACTTCCGGTTACACGTTTTGCATTCGAAGTGGTTGTTATGATTGGTTTTGCTTCCGGTAGATTGCTTTACATCGATTTGTTTGACAACAAAACTCTGAGATAACATCATTAGACTTTTCACAATGTCTATATGCTTCACGGATTCTTCGTAATCGTACCGGTCTCTCTTCATGTTTCTTATTCTGATTGTTGTATGTCGAGAAGAGAAAAGAACACGACAGAGCGAAGTAGAGATTTTTTTTAGGTTTTGGTTGGTTTGTTGGTTCACCTAGAAAATGTGAGAAGGAGAGTAAGATCTTTTGTAACGTATTCATGGAGTAATGTATTTATAAGCAAAAATAAAGAAGGTTTCAGAGTAGTTGACTTTTTTTTATTTGACCCAAAAAAAGGTAAGTCGTTTAAAAACTTTCTATTCAAATAAATCTAAGCAGCATTGCTGGTTTGACAAGGACAACAACATGTTAAGATATTATAGACTAGACTACTAACAGTCGCATTTTCTTTGGTTTGGTAACCGACAAGTCACATTTTTGTTAAATAAAACTAATAATTCTCTTTGGTCTGCCAAATGTATTCCAGTTATAAAATGTTTTAAAAATCTTTAGTTGCACATAATTTTTTCATTGGTGGCTTCGTGATTTTTTATTGACTTTTGGAACGTAAATGAGCACGTGGAGAATAGTATTAGAAAGAATGGACTAAATACATATGAACCAAAAAGAAAGTCAAAGTAACAGTCAAAATGATTGCATTCTTGAAAGTCAAAATCTGGAAACTGCTCTAAACCTAGACGCTATTGGGATGTATCCCTTATCTACAGATGTGTGATTACATTTAGACGTCATCAATGATGGAATCGTGACGGCGACTAATCCGGATTTGGATTGTGGTTTTAGTCTTTTTCTTTTGGACAAAGTACAAACGACAACGTTGTGTTGGGTTGGGTTGATCCAAAGCTGTTTTAGTAAACAGCGTGCGTATGACTACAATCTGATGTATTTATGTTTGGTCCTTAAATTTTGGAAAAAATGAATGTTTTGTTTGTCTTATGATCAGTTCTGTGGTCTTAGTGAGTTACTTCTCAGGTCTATTGCCTTGGTGAGGCTCTTTATATTTAAATTGTGATATGGTTTTGCATCAACAAAGGTAAGTCCTTTTCTATGAACACAACACACGAGATCTTATAGTATTACATAAGGAACTTAAAGTAAGTGGGCTGTGGTGATTAATGCAATTAAAAAATATGTATATGGATTGGCATGATATTGATAAGACGTGATAAGGGCATACCTGTGAATCAACAAGATGGCTTTATCTTTTTTTTCGAGTCATGTGTAAAATGGCTGCCTACACAGCTATTCAACTGGCTTATATAGTTCAGAAAGAAACTGATATATGGGGGATTATACGATATCCTGGGATTGGTTTGGCATGGGAGAGTAGAGAAGGCTCTACAACTCATTCACAGGGCTACGTTTGGTTTTGTTATTTCGTTTGTTAAAAGGGAAATCAATTCTGAAGCTTATCAAACTCTGGTTTTATGCGTGTTTAGAAGCTGCTGTTTCTTTATGTTTTGTTTAAAGAGCGTTGATGCAGCTTGAGCAAATAGATATTGTCTTTAAAATAGGCGGTTTACTTTGCACATAGATTGTGTAAAGAATCTTATTATCTAAAGTCCCACATCGACAAGTTAAAGATAGTTGGTCATAACCTTGGTAGTATAAATAAAAAGCCGAGCATTACTTTCAAATCATACCTTTCTCGGCCTTTTGGCTAAGATCAAGTGTAGTATCTGTTCTTATCAGTTTAATATCTGATATGCTCGTCATCGACTTGCACGATATTAACTCTATTTTTTAAGGGTGAAAGCTCGCCAGGATAGCTTGCTATCTGAGCTTTCGGGAGTCGCCCATGCGTTGCACTACTGCACGGGCCTGGCTCAACCCACCAATTATTCAGTCAATTTTATTCTATGTTCAATCTTAAGTAAGTGGGCTGTTGTGTTCAATGCATTTTAAAATGGATTGGCGTGATATTGTTAAGACATTAAGGACATAACTGTGAATCACAGCGAGATGGTATCTTTCTTTTCCTTTTTATAGCTCGAGTCTTGTGTAAAATGACTGCCTGCATAGCTATTCAACTGGTTTATATATAGTTGAGAAAGAAACTGATGGGGTTTATAAGGTATAGTGGGTTTGATTTGGCATGGAAGAGTAGGGGAGGCTCTAGAACTCATTCACAGGGCTACTTTTGGCTTTGTTATTTGGTTTGTTCTTGATTTTTATCTGTATTCATCAGATTTAACGAGAGTTTAGGGAAATCAATTCTGAAACTTACCAAACTCTGGTATTATACATGTTTAAGTGCTGTATGTAAATTTCTTTATGTTTTGTTCTTTTTTTTGGCAGCTAATTCAAAGACAGAGTATATATCTAGAAATTTGTTACCTGCTTTTATCTTCTCTTGAAGTATTACTGTAAGATGAGAGATATATGCTGCTCAGTTCACAGACGTCCATTGTACCGGGCACTTTTGCTGTATAAACTGCAGTCTGCAGTTATAGTGCACAGTAAGAATTTAGGTACAGAGACATGGTCAATATGACATCAAAAAACATGTCGTGGTATAATAACTAACTTTGGGAAGTCTAGGCTTAGCATGTGTTGGTTCGTTGAACATTCTGGATGCAGCGTGAGCAATTGATTGTCTTTAAAAAAAAGGCGGTTTGTTCATAGATGCGTAAAGAATCTAATTTTCTAAAGTCCCACATCGATAAGTTACAGAGCGTTGGTCATAGCCTTGGTAGTATAAATAAGAAGCCGAGCACAACTTACAAATCATACCTTTCTCGGCCTTTTGGCTAAGATCAAGTGTAGTATCTGTTCTTATCAGTTTAATATCTGATATGTGGGCCATCGGCTCACACGATATTAACTCTATCTTTTAAGGGAGAAAGCCTATTAAGGTAGCTTGCTACCTGGTCTTTCACGAGTCGCCCATGCGTTGCACTACTGCACGGGCCTGGCTCAACCCACCAATTATTCAGTCAATCTTGTTCTATGTTTGATCGAAGTAGGGTTGGGCATAAAAATCGTACCCGAATACCCAACCTGGAACTCGATCTGAAAAATTGGGTTCGGTTTGGGTACGAGTTTGCCTATAAAACTCTATTGGGTTCTATTTTCTAATACCCGTGGGTTCGGATTAGGGTCGGGTAATACCCGGTACCCGTTTGAGTACCCATTAAATCCGAAAGCATAAACATATTTATAATATTTATCATTAATATAATGCAATTATCCCAAAATATGATTATAATTTTGAATATTTCATTTAGTTTTATACCTAAATATCAAAAATAATCAAAATATCTAAAATTTTTGTCACATAAGTCAAAATTTAACTAAATTTATTGAAATTTAATTAATTTT
>NC_025690.1:15767284-15788302 GCF_000633955.1 Camelina sativa | reverse complement strand
TAATACCCGGTACCCGTTTGGGTACCCATTAAACCCGAAAGCATAAACATATTTATAATATTTATCATTAATATAATGCAATTATCCCAAAATATGATTATAATTTTGAATATTTCATTTAGTTTTATACCTAAATATCAAAAATAATCAAAATATCTAAAATATTTTGTCACATAAGTCAAAATTTAACTAAATTTATTGAAATTTAATTAATTTTAATTATATTTTTTCGGGTACCCGGTAGTTCGAGTACTAATCGGGTTCTAAAATTTATAACCCAAACCGACCCGAACCCGGTAGTACCCAAACCGAACCGAACCCATATATCTAAAAATACCCAATGGTTCTATTTTTCTAAACCCGTTTACCCGAACCCAAACGGATAATACCCAAACCCGAACGGGTTACCCAAATGCCCAGCCCTAGATCGAAGTTTTCTAACTTATTTACTATTGTTTTGGCTTGCTCTTGGAATATTGTAAACCGGATCAATGTAGGTTANTGCCTATAAAACTCTATTGGGTTCTATTTTCTAATACCCGTGGGTTCGGATTAGGGTCGGGTAATACCCGGTACCCGTTTGAGTACCCATTAAATCCGAAAGCATAAACATATTTATAATATTTATCATTAATATAATGCAATTATCCCAAAATATGATTATAATTTTGAATATTTCATTTAGTTTTATACCTAAATATCAAAAATAATCAAAATATCTAAAATTTTTGTCACATAAGTCAAAATTTAACTAAATTTATTGAAATTTAATTAATTTTAATTATATTTTTTCGGATACCCGGTAGTTCGAGTACTAATCGGGTTCTAAAATTTATAACCCAAACCGACCCGAACCCGGTAGTACCCAAACCGAACCGAACCCATATATCTAAAAATACCCAATGGTTCTATTTTTCTAAACCCGTTTACCCGAACCCAAACGGATAATACCCAAACCCGAACGGGTTACCCAAATGCCCAGCCCTAGATCGAAGTTTTCTAACTTATTTACTATTGTTTTGGCTTGCTCTTGGAATATTGTAAACCGGATCAATGTAGGTTAAGGTTAACAATAAGGGTCATAACTTTTATGACAAGGTCAGCCTAAGTGGACAACCAGTCTGCAACTGAATTTAAAGGATTATAAAAATTGACAACTTTTTATAATTGATGTTCAATGTTTTTCATAGCCGCTTCAATGATCTATACAGGGGAACTGCAGGAGATATAGGTTCATCAAGGAAAGTCCAATCTTAATGAGAAAGTTTACCTTGTTGACCTTTTCTTATGTAGTCTCTTTCTGGTTTGTTTTGTTAACTCATTAGATCACTGTCATTATGAGGTTTCTGTTTCCAGCAGTGTCTTTATGGACACAACTATGTCTAATGACCACTAAGACTTGTACTTTTCCTTGGTTTCAAAGAAGTTTCCGGGAATTAATCTTTTATGAATTCTTTAATCTTCAGCCAAACATTGTTTCTTGATTATTCATTCTTCTGGTAACTTGAACATAACTTTATTGGCCTTGACCCAGAATTTTTCTTATGAAATGTGAGTTCATCTAAGCTTTGATCACCCCCATGTATATTTCTGTGTGCTAGAACAGGAGAAAGCATGATCTGTCTTCCTTTTCTAGGTATCGTGATGAGTTCAAGAACATATGGTTCAGTATTTCTGGTTACATTTTGTTGTTGCCTTCTGCTTCAGGCAGCTGATTCAAAAACAGATCCTTCAGAAGGTGATCATTTTTTCCCCAATATTTCACATCTCATATATCTCATTCTACAAAGTGGAGACTGATTTTCAGAATTTTGGTAATATTCTATATCCATTTTTCAGTAACTGCTTTGAGGGAGATCAAAAGGAGTCTAATTGATCGTATGAGAAATTTAAGTAACTGGGGAAAGGGAGACCCGTGCAAGTCAAACTGGACTGGAATATTATGCTTCGAGAGCTCACATGATGATGGACACTTTCACGTCCAGGAGCTGTATGTCTCTCCTGTTTTACCATTTGTCACATTCTTTTCTTATTTTAATTTTGGTCTTTTCTGCCAAGGTAGATAGGTTTAGGCATCACTAATGCAGAGTCCTGGTGTCATTCTTGCAAGGATTATACTGCAACTCATGTTATTTACATATTTTGTTGTAGCCGATTGATGAGGCTGAATTTATCTGGAGAGCTGGCTCCTGAAGTTGGCCGGTTATCGTTTCTCGAAATTCTGTAAGATAGGGAGTCTAACGAATTGTTTCATTTGGTTTTTTTGCATACTGAATAATCTATTCTCTCTTGTGTTACCAACGTTGAAGTAATGTGATGTGGAACAACCTGACTGGCCATGTTCCTTTGGAGATAGGAAAAATCTCTTCCTTGAAACTCCTGTAAGTTGGATCACATTATGTATCTTTATTTTCTTTTGCCTTCTTGTTCTGTTTTTTTTTATAAAGAAGGATTTGGACTGAAGAAAACATAGCTTGCCACTTCAATAAAAATTTTGCTATATTATTTGGACAGACTGTTGAATGGGAACAAGTTTACGGGTAGTTTACCTCCTGAACTAGGTAATCTTCAAAACCTAAACAGGCTTCAAGTAGATGAGAACAACATAACAGGTTCAGTTCCATCTTCATTTGGAAATTTAAAAAGTGTTAAACATCTGTAAGTTTCTCTTTAACTATTATCATCTTCATAGCAAAATCAGCAGTCATTTGTGGTTCATCCTTTACTCACGAGTAGCTTTTGGGTCTCAGTCACTTCAACAATAACACGATAACCGGAGAAATTCCGGTTGAGCTGTCCAAACTGACAAACCTTGCACACCTGTGAGTTTTGTTTGCTTTCTTGATTTCACATTTGGATACTGTCTTTGAAGTGTTAATATTGATGGAAGAAATCTTGTAGGATACTCGACAACAATAACTTGACTGGGACATTGCCGCTAGAGTTAGCTGGACTACCATCATTGACCATACTGTATGTGCCTTCTCCCATATTTTTGCTTACCTTTTGATATTTTTTGCAAAGTTGCTGAAATAGTAATCTACTTATTCAGTCAGCTAGACAACAACAACTTCGAAGGTTCTGAGATTCCAATGGCTTATGGAAACTTTTCTAGATTAGTAAAACTGTAAGACTTTATGAACGTTTTTGCAATAAGTTTCAAATGGGTTTGTGGTTCTTTAATTAGTAGTTTCAACAGTGAGATGAATTATTCTTTCTACCTTCATCTTTTCAACTTGGCAGAAGCTTAAGGAACTGTGGACTGCAAGGATCAATTCCTGATTTAAGCAGGATACAAAATCTTAGCTATTTGTAAGTATCTATGTCTGGTATTTGTGTAAAATTATGTCATTGTGTGATTCTTTTTACTGGTCCTTGAGTTCTTGAACCTAGTTTATAGGGAACAATACGAGTGCACTTTTATTTAATCTTCACTTTATTTGCAGAGATCTAAGTTGGAACAACCTCACAGGCACTATACCAGAATCCAAGCTTTCTCACAAAATGACAACAATGTATGCATTTTTCTCCAAAATTTTCTCCTTTTAACAGTTTATTTAACTTACAATAGCTGAGTTTTGCTGCAGTGAACTTTCTTATAACAACCTTAATGGTTCTATACCACCAAGTTTCTCGGAGTTGGGCTCCCTTCAATTACTGTATGTAAACGTTGATTGATCATTGAGATGAATTTTTCCAAGTCATCTTATTTTTTGCACTCTTCAGTCATCTATAAGTACTTTGTAAGATATTCTGTTTAATCTATCACAGTTCACTTGAGAACAACAGTTAATCTGGTTCTGTCGCAACAGAACTTTGGCAGCAGGACAAGTCTTTCGAGAACAGAAGCTGCAAGTGTATGAACTTAAGTCTTTGTTTTTCTTTTTATGTAATACTTAATACTTTCCTAGATTATACTTCATTCTCGGAGGCTAAAAATTTCTTTTGGATGCATGCACAGTGATCTCAGGAACAATAACTTCTCTGATGCCACAGGAAACCTGAGAACACCGGACAATGTTACCCTATAGTGAGTTTCTTTGTTCCTATTTGGTAGCAAGTTAAAGCATGTCAAAAATTTGGACCAAACTGCATCCTCTTGTCTTGACACTACAGTTGTCTAATTTAATTTAGTTCTGTCTTGGTTATCTACTAAAGCTCTTTCTTTATCCTTTGTGTCAAAGTCTTCGTGGCAACCCAATATGCAAGAGTACAAGCATTCCCATTGTTAAACAATTCTTCCAATACATCTGCGGCGAGAAAAAGCAAACATCTACAAACTCAAATACAACCTGCAGTAGTAATGTGTCATGTCCCTTTGAGAATGTGCAAGTCTCCTCAGGAATCTGTTTGTGTACAGCACCTCTTTCGATTGATTATAGGCTAAAGAGCCCTAGCTTCTTTTTCTTCACTCCATATATTAAACACCAATTCATTGAGTATATAACCACGTCGCTCCAGTTGGAAACTCATCAACTAGCAATCGATAGACTTGATTATGAAAACAGGCTGCGTCTAAGGATGTACTTAAAGCTAGTTCCAAAAGGCAAAATGACATTCAACAAGGATGAAGTCATACGTATCAGAGATAGGTTTCTGTCATGGAGTTTTAATAAAACTGACTTTTTTGGACTCTATGAGCTGCTGGACTTTCCTCTTCAAGGACCGTATGGTACAGTTTTTGGACCTAATCTTTTATCAAAATGGATACTTAATGATATTTATACTTCAATTTTTGGATGCAGATTATTCGTTAGCTCAAACGAGTGGATTTAGTGTGGTTGTATGGATGATGATAGTAGCAGGCTCTATCGTCGCTGCCACTGTGTTATCTGTGAGTGCAACACTTCTATATGTTAGGAAATGTGGTGAGAGAACGCATACATTCACCAAAAAACGTGTTTGTAAGCAACTCGGAAATGGCTCTTTATTTCAAGATTTTTGTCTTTGTTTGGTCCTATTACCAAACTGAAGACTGTTTCTTATGTCTTCCAGTCAGGGCGATATCTCGGGAAATCCAAGGGGTGAAGAAGTTCAGTTTTGTAGAACTGTCGGATGCAACTAATGGCTTTGATAGCTACACAATGATTGGTAGAGGTAGCTATGGAAAGGTCTACAAAGGCATTTTGCCAAATAAAACCGAAGTTGCCATCAAACGAGGAGAAGAAACGTCTCTGCAGAGCGAGAAAGAGTTTCTGAATGAGATCGATTTACTTTCGAGGTTACATCACCGGAATCTTGTGTCGCTGCTTGGCTACAGTAGTGACATTGGGGAACAGGTACGTCCTTTTTCATATGCAGTTGTTACTTAGCTTTATATTTATGACTAATCCACATAGGTGTTCTGTTTTGGTTCATGCACAGATGCTGGTTTATGAGTATATGCCTAATGGTAATGTGCGTGATTGGCTTTCAGGTAAGAATATCTTCCTCCAGGTTCTTCTTATATACTATCAAGATTTAGAAAACTAGCATATCAGTTGTTTTTACATTATCATGCAGCTACTGCTACAGAGATATTGAGCTTTAGCATGAGGTCACATGTGGCTTTGGGTTCAGCTAAAGGGATTCTTTACCTTCACACTGAAGCAAATCCGCCTGTTATTCATCGAGATATCAAAACCAGCAACATACTCTTGGACTGTCAGCTTCGTGCTAAAGTTGCTGATTTTGGACTGTCACGGTTGGCTCCTGCTTTTGGGGAGGGAGATGGTGAGCCCGCTCATGTATCGACAGTAGTGAGAGGAACACCGGCGAGTTCCAAAATAGCATACTAATCTATATTTTAGTCACTTATAACATGTGGCTTTTGACAAAACAGAACATGTTTTACTCTCAGATATGACAGTTTTGAGAATTATATTATGCACAGGGATATCTGGATCCAGAGTACTTCATGACTCAGCAATTGACGGTGAAGAGCGATGTGTACAGCTTCGGAGTAGTGTTGCTTGAGCTTTTGACTGGAATGCACCCATTCTTTGAGGGTACACATATTATCCGCGAGGTACTTTTCTTGACTGAGTTCCCACTCAAACCTGATAATGGAGCTAGCTAAATATCTGAGGTTTATGTGAAATAGGTGAGAATGGCATATGAATGTGGAACGGTTCTGTCAGTGGCGGATCGTCGGATGGGACAATGTTCGCCCGAAAAAGTGAAGAAGTTGGCAGAATTGGCGTTATGGTGTTGTGAGGATAGACCAGAGACGAGACCACCAATGTCAAAAGTGGTGAAGGAACTTGAAGGTATTTGCCAATCTGTGCAAGAACCAGATATGTTTTCAGAGACAACGAAATTGATCTGCACCAAGACATCGTCGTCATCTTCTTCTGTACCCTCGCCATTGTCTTTACTTCCTGGTAGTGACTTGGACAGTGGATTTTTCCACGCAGTAAAACCTCGTTGACAGAACTTTGTGTGAGATAGGGGCTAACTTCAGACTAATGAGAGTTGTATCATTATATTAAGGAGATTTTATGAAACCACTTCTGTTGTCCTGATTCTAACCAGAGATCAAATTTCCCGATTCATGTGTTTTTTTATTCTCTTTAGATGTTATATACTAAATCCATGTATTTATGTACAACCACGGCGTTGGACAGTTTCTGTCTGCTTGAGATTCAAGTTTAACCATCAGTGTAGAGAGTTATATTCCGAGAAAAAGAAAAAAAATTATGAACATAAATGCAACAATTCAAAAGGTTTGGAATTTTTTACTCTGAAAACAGTAGAAGTGCATAAACAAATCCATGAAACACAATCTAGGCAGGACATGTAAGAGCTTAGCACACGTTTGGATTAGATAACAGACCCCAGAAGAACAACAACAGTGAGAGGACAAGTCATTAGAGCAGCGCTGATCCGTAGAAAACAGCTTCCGCAGGACCCGTCATGTAGATATGGTTGTCTTCTTGTTTCCACTCTATTTCCAATGGTCCGCCTGGTAGATCCACCGTGCATTTCTGTTCCACCATAAACCAATACACAAAATATAAGAGGAGCTTTTCAGGTCAACATGTATATGTATAACCTCATGCAGCTAATAACATTTGTGTCTGTCACATCTCTATCGAGGTATAAACTCAATAGTAGTAATTGAGAGTGAAGAACCCCAAAAAAGGAATACAAGATTCTCCCACAAGACATGAAAACTATTTAACCGCAAATGAATATACAAGAAATGAAAACTACTTAGTAAGATCATAATCTCATCAATCGCCTACCAATCAAATCATCTAACCATTCATTGCAAAAGTCAGGTTTCTAAAGAAAAGCTTAAAAACGCTAATCCACTCTTCTGTTTATCTACACACATCTTTTTCCCTCAACTATCATAATTTATGTGTATATATGGAGGACTAGGAGCTGCATACCATTGTATAATCTGAAAATGTACCATTTTGCAAACTGTTATCTAGTTTTTTAGTTCTGAAATTCCAAACTTACCCTGTTGGCTCGACCTTCAAGGACTGCTGCAACAACCAGAGCACAAGCTCCAGTTCCACAGGCCAGAGTTGCTCCTGCAGTTTTAAGTATGCTTAAGCATTAAGCATATAGGGATACAGAGACTGTTGATAATCAACTAAGAAAATTATCTGAAGATTTGGGGGAATTAGCTGACCTGCTCCGCGCTCCCACACACGCATTTTCAAATGAGAACGTGATAAGACCTCAACAAATTCTGCAGGTAAACCCAAAGAACAGTAAGACAACTTGAGGAGTATAAATACAAATACAGAGAAGTCTTAATGTATCTATCCATGGAAATCTGGATTAATCTGCACATGAATTTCCACTAACCTGTGTTAGTTCGAGCTGGGAACATTTCATGATGCTCGAACTTTGGACCAATCTCTGGTAAGTTCAATTCATCAACTTTAAGACTCTGGTTGACACACAAAGGAAAACTACAAATGATAAGAAATTCCATGTGTAGACAAATAACATAACTAGAAGTTTAGAAAGCAAACACGCACCGGTCCACCCTTTTTACCAAATGTGATACAGTGAGGATTGCCCATACTAACACACGTCACATTCCAGCTTACTCCATCAACAACTAGCTCTGCCTGAACAACAGCTTCACCTTTGTTCCCTGGCAACTTCGTGGGCACATCTTGTGCTTTAAGAATTGGTGTCCCCATGTCAACCTTAACCTGTACACATATATCAATCACAACGCAGTCAACAACAAGAAAAAAAGAAACGATAAATAATTCATAACTGTATCCATCATCATGAACTCAAATAAACCTTAAACGAGACATCAATCCAAATGATTTACCTGTCCATCATCTTGAATTTCTGGAACAATCAAGCCAGCACCTGTATGTATTGTAAAACTATCCAAACAGATAAAGAAGACTTCAGAGATTATTCAAGCATTACTAAATTCAGAACACTCAACAGATTTCTCTTAAACATATATATATATATATATATAGATATACCTATGTTTTCCTTGAAGATTTTCAAGCTCAGCAATGAACCTAGCAAAGCATCGAACTCCATTGCCACACATCTACAATAAGAAAATCAAAAGCCAATGACTTCAAGCGCTATAACAACTCACACAAACATATCAACTCCAAAATCAACAGACTTTATCATAGAAAAGCCCACCTCTGGTTCACTACCATCTGAATTGAATATCCTCATTGTGTAATCAGTACCATTGACTCCCGGCATTGCAAATATCACTCCATCAGCACCAACACCGAAGTTTCGATCGCACAGCTTCGCCGCCTGCTCTTGAGTAATCTTAGGTTCCGATGAGTCTCTGTTATCAACCTACAAAACCCAATTCCCAAAAAAGACAAAACTTGAAAAACGTCCGAGACATGTCGGGTCAAATTTACATATTGAGAGTTCAACAGAGAACAAAAAAAGTACCAAAATGAAGTCATTGCCGAGGCCATGGTACTTCACGAAATGAACAACTCCGTTTTCTCTCTTGTCGAGAAAACTCGCCGCCGGAGAGATTTTCTCGGCAGTGAGGGCATCCATGGAGGCTGAAGCAGACACGCGAAGCCTAGAGCTCTTAAAGCAATACTCTTTCTCGAAGAAACCGAACGAAAGAGAAGAGACGGATCCTAGATTCCTGGAGAACGCATTCAACAGTTGACGCGATTGCGGCGCGACGGAGACAGTGCTACTTACGGCGGCTATCTCCATTGCTGCTTTCAGATTTTTTTCCTCCCTTCAACGACTCTGCTCAATATTAAAAAAAATACTCTGAACAAAACATCGCGCTGTTCTAATGCTTGAAAACGGAACTCCATGTTGTTCTTTCTCCTAAACAACATGTCGTTCTTTAGTCGATGGGTATTTAATGAAAAAGGCCTGAATAAATAAAGCCCATTATTGGGGTGAAAACATCGTGCTTTTTCAAATATTCAACAGCTGAACTCCGCGTCATTTTTACCCCTGAACAACAACAGCACGTGGTTCTTTCAGTCAACGGATATATTTATTTAATTGAAGGCCTTACTAAAAAAGCCCATTAAGAGCCTCTCTCTTTCTTTCCTCCGCCGTTCTCTTTCTTCTTCAGGTTCGCTCTCTCTCTCTCTCTCTCTATCTCTCTGTTCTAATCAGTCTCTTTCGCTGTTAAAATATTATTTGTCCTCCTGAGCTTTTTTTTTCCTGCAATTCCAAATTGAGTAAGCGTTTTTTGTATCTCCCGATCTGAATTCCGATGATCAAAATTTACGGCAGTGTTTAAATTCAATCTGTGAGAGAGAGATTTGCGGTTAGATTTTTTTAAGCTACATTACTTATGCTTTTTTTTATTTTATATATATTTTCTGTTTCTTTTCCCCCCTTTTTTAGTTATCTTTTTTTTTTTTTTGGTGAGATAGATCTTCCCCAAATCGAAGATTATTAGGGTTTTTAAATTTCGGAATCTCATCTCCCTTAATTCGATTCGAATTTTATCAGAATTACAGTTCTCTCTTTGTTCATATCTGGATTTTTTTTTTTTTTTTTAATTTCAGCTCTGGATTTGCGTTTTTTTTTGTATAAGCATTTATGCAAAGCAGTGTGCATCGTGATAAAGCAAGCTCGATCGCGATGATCTTGGAAACTCAGAGGAATGTTGAATTCCCTCATAGGATCGCTGATAAGCGTCCCAGGAAACGGCCTCGATTGGCTTGGGATGTTGCTCCTCTTCTTCCTCCTCCTCCTCCTCCTCCCCTCTCGGTAATTCAATTGTCCAGATACTGTTTGTCTTTTTCTATTTGTATTGGTTTCAAAGAGCTGTTCTTTTGTTTTGTTGTTATCCATATCTCAGGGTCCTTTGTTAAAAAAAATTGGATTTTACTCGTTGTCTGTGTTTTGACTACCT
Organism: Camelina sativa; assembly: GCF_000633955.1. Lineage (NCBI taxonomy): Eukaryota > Viridiplantae > Streptophyta > Magnoliopsida > Brassicales > Brassicaceae > Camelina > Camelina sativa. The sequence continues at coordinate 15,777,957 of NC_025690.1, read as the reverse complement.
AAAAATTAAGACTTTTTTTGTGTGTGCTTGAGCTAAGTTTCAGCTGGTGTGTTTTTTTTTTTATCTTTTTTTTTTTCAGGTATTTCAACCACCGTTGTACTATGCTCCAGAGTTTGCGAGTGGAGTAGTTCCCAATTTGGTTTATCCAAACATGTTCTATAATGGTCTTCCTCGTCAGGGCTCTCCTCCCTGGAGACCAGATGATAAAGACGGCCATTATGTCTTTGTTGTTGGAGATACTTTGACTCCACGATGTGAGTCTTAATGTTACAGAGTCTTTCCACATCTTTATCTGTTTCACACAGTTTATCATGGAGGTTAAGTTCGTTACTCTGACATGCCTCTTCTATTGTGCGTGCAGATCAAATTCTCAGCAAAATGGGTGAAGGTTGGTATCCTCTTGCTTTAAGTCAAAAGTAGGGTTTCCTAATATCAAAGTATGTAGTTTCATAATTCGTTTGGATTGTATTTTGGCAGGTACATTTGGACAAGTACTGGAATGTTTTGATAATAAAAACAAAGAAGTCGTAGCAATCAAAGTTATACGTTCCATAAACAAGTATCGTGAAGCTGCCATGATAGAAATTGACGTGTTGCAAAGGCTTACAAGGCATGATGTTGGTGGTTCTCGGTAAGAATATTTCTCTTCCTCTTAACTAATTTTTTTTTTAGTGTCAAATTTATTGCATTTGGTATAAGCTTTTCGATTCCTTGCAGTTGTGTGCAAATTCGGAATTGGTTTGACTATCGTAATCATATTTGTATTGTAAGTACTGTTACTTTTACTTGATAAGTTTGAGGGGAAAATACAATTTCCTTCATGCCCGAATATTATGTGAGTTATAAGAACTTGCGGATGGGTTTAAATGGTTTCAACAGGTATTTGAGAAGCTTGGACCAAGCTTATATGATTTTCTCCGCAAAAACAGCTACCGTTCATTTCCCATTGACCTTGTTCGGGAGCTTGGCAGACAACTTTTGGAGTCTGTAGCATGTGTGTGGACTATTCTTGATCCATTCTTCTATATAGTTGTCCCATTAGTGCCACAAATTTTACTTTCTGGAACTTTTGATATAAGACTTAGGTGTTAATAGTTATTACTTAATGTTTCTCATTAGATTACTGCATATTGCTCAAACAGTTATTATTTCTGGAGACTTTTTGTTTATTAGTGTACTCACTCGTGGTTCATTCTATTCTGACAGACATGCACGACCTACGGCTGATTCACACGGATTTGAAGCCGGAGAACATTCTTCTTGTGTCGTCTGAGTATATCAAAATACCTGATTATAAGGTGAGTAATCAATCATCCCCAATCTGGACTCATTCAGGTTCAGGGCTTTTATAAATTATGATATCCATTCATGAAGAACTTGTACAACTCAAGTAATTTTTCCTTTGTGGTCATGAAACTTTAGTTTCTATCACGACCCACCAAAGATGGGTCGTACTTCAAAAACCTGCCCAAGTCAAGTGCCATCAAGCTCATTGATTTCGGAAGTACAACGTTTGATCATCAAGACCATAACTACATTGTATCCACAAGGCATTACCGCGCGCCAGAAGTTATCTTAGGTAGACTTATATGACTTTGACACATGATTTTTTTTAGCTATCGGTATTTGAAATTCTGGAATGTTATCACAGGGGTTGGATGGAACTATCCATGTGATCTGTGGAGTATTGGTTGCATACTTGTTGAACTTTGTTCGGTGAGTAACTCTCTGTTTTCGTGTTATTCGGTACACCACATCTCACCAACTCTTCATAAACATTTCTCCTTGATGAAACTTGCAGGGAGAAGCACTTTTCCAAACGCATGAAAACTTGGAGCATTTGGCCATGATGGAAAGGGTCTTAGGACCATTACCGACTCATATGGTGCTCAGAGCTGAGTAAGAACAACAAGACCTTCGTATTTGCAGCAGCGGCAAATAAATTGAACTGTAATTTCTTATATCAAACTCAAAACGGTTCTTGCAGCCGGCGCTCTGAGAAATACTTCAGGCGAGGTGCAAAGTTAGATTGGCCTGAAGGTGCGACATCAAGAGACAGCTTAAAAGCAGTATGGAAGCTTCCCCGGTTACCGGTAAATAATATCTCAGTGAAATCAATTAAGTAACTTTGACACTTGACATTCGCTAATGTGCAATATTGAAATCGGGACACCTCTGTTTTTGGCATTATGCAGAATCTGATAATGCAGCATGTGGATCACTCAGCTGGTGATTTGATAGATCTAATACAAGGGCTGCTTCGATATGATCCATCAGAGAGGTTCAAGGCAAGAGAAGCACTGAACCACCCCTTCTTCACAAGAATCCGGGAACAAAGTATACCCTTTAACCCAAACCCCCACCCATTTTTATATAATCACAAGAACTGAGAAAGAAGAAGAAACAGCAGATTGATGTTTGGATAAATCTGCAGTTTCTGTGTATCCTTCACTTTCCTGGGTTTTTGTAGCCTTTTTATCATATATTTTCATGTATAGAAAATGAAAGAAAGGGAGAAAGGCTTGTGCCTTGTTTTTCCTTGTCTGTTGTTGTTTTGGTTTCTTTGGAATCGTTTTCCGGCCACAACTGTTACTACTCCATGGCGGTTGTAAGAGTTATTACAGTTACTTCACAGTTTACACCACAAAGTGTGTTCGAATGTGGTATCAATCTGAAACATTATTTACTTTTGATAGGTCAAACCGTCAAAGTGCAATGTGAGGCCCATCAAAGACCAAAACGACATCGTATGAAGCAGAAGCGTGGAGAGAATATTCGACCGGACTCGAAAGGCCTGATCTTCATCTTCTTCACCTAATCTCTTTTACCGTTCAGAGGGTTTTAGGGTTTACCTATCTCTTTTCACAATCATGGAGTCTCTAGGGAAGCTACAGCTCCATCACCAACCGTTTCATCTTTCCTTCACCCACCACACCTCTTCTTCATCGCTCCCGAAGAACTCCTTCAGAGCCTCAATCCGACCAATTCCATCTTCCAAATGCGCTTCAATCAAAGCTTCGTCTTCCTCCAAATTTCAAAACTCTGTAACCCCTCTCCCAAAGTCCACACCTTTCCGTCTCTTCAAATCAACATGCATCACTCTAACAACCGCCGCGGCTCTGCTTATGGCGAATCTCATTCTCAAATCGCCGGCGATTGCAGCTCCAGTCGCGCCTCCGCCGACAGTTGAGAGCAAAGAAAACGTTACCTTGGAAGAAGAAGAGAGAGCGCTTGATGAGCATTTGATAACTCACCCTTCTGATGTCGACGCTCTTCGTTCTTTAATGGAGGTAAAGATCAGATCTCGAAAGCTTACAGAAGCCGTAGAAGTGATTGATCGTTTGATAAAATTGGAACCTGATGAAAAGGAATGGCCAGTTTTGAAAGCTAACATCTTTACCTACAGTGGAGATCTTGACTTGGCTAAAACTGGTTTTGAAGAGATTCTGGCTAAAGACCCGCTTCATGTTGAAGCTTATCACGGCTTGCTTATGGCTTATTCCGATGCAGGTCTTGATTTGAAAGATGTTGAGACTAGAATCGAGGAAGCAATGTTGAAGTGCAAAAAAGAGGGTAATGATAACGATTTTAGGGATTTTAAGCTACTGGTGGCGCAGATTCGGGTCATTGAAGGAAAGCATAGCGAAGCATTGGAGCTTTATCAAGAGCTTGAGAAGGAGGAACCAAGAGATTTCAGGCCGTATCTGTGTCAGGGAATGATATACACATTGCTGAAGAAGAAAGACAAGGCAGAAGAACAGTTTGATAAGTTTCGGAAACTTGTTCCCAAGAATCATCCTTACAGAGAGTATTTTATGGATAATATGATAGCAACAAAGCTTTTTTCGGAGAAGGCGCAGCGTGAGATGGCTGAGGAGATGGCTGGATCAACTAGTTGATGGGAATAATTGCAATGTTTTTACGGGGATCATAAGAATTGGAAAATGTGATTTTGATGGATGTTCTGTAGCATGCTTTTCTTGATCATCTTAAGTTGTGTCTCTTTAGTTGGTTTATATAAAGTTCATAAGTTGAATACTTGGTTTGATTTAATGATGGATTTGAATCATAGTCTAGATGCTTATTATGTACATCTTGTTCCTTGGTTCCAAAAGAACAGTGAAGCCTAATAGTTTCGCTATATCATTCAGGCAACTTAACACTTGCTTGCTTGTTGCTCTGAATGTTGTTATGGGCTACAACTCTTTTTGGTATTCCCGCCATCTCTTGTGAGAGTCCAATAGATCATATCATCTGTTTGGTGAACTAAAGATTGTAGAGTACGCTATCAACGGTGTGTCCATGAACTTTTTGCTGGTTCTTTGATTTCCTTATCAAAAGCATTTCATGTTGAGTTTTGATTGATATTCCAATCTGAGGTTTGACATGGAGTGTAATATCGTATCACACACCGCACACTCATATACAAGTTGCCATAAATGAATCAGGTTATGCAGGTACTTAAGGAGTGAAGGCTACTCACTAGTTAAACACAGTTATAATCTCTGCTTATCAAAGTAATCAAGTCAATATGCCCGACGTACAAACAAATGCTTTTTATGTTGCTGGCATCTACAGGTTGTGGATAATCCGGAAATGGACTTCCAATAGCCAAGTTGAGAGGAGGAGTCATAAGTATGATAGAGATCCCTTCATTCTTCCATGAAGTTGTCATGCCGTTTTTAATTGGACCACACTATTTGACAATCACAAACATTGATCTTCTTCTTCAGCTTCTGTAGGTGAAGTTTATAAATGCTATGCTCAATTACCCCATTTTCTTGCTTGATTCTGACTTTTGGTTAGGCCCCCACATTTCCATCAAATCGATAGGGACGGACATGACTGCTTAACTCGGTTCTCTCTAAACCAAAAGATTGTAATGTCCGGTTAATGAAAAACCAAACAGACCAGTAGATTCTTTAGGGAATGAAAAATATGAAATGATTGTCTTTCATGGTCCCAACCGCAATAGATTTGGAAGAAGCTGATTGCAATAATCCTCATCTCTCTGTCTCTCGATGTGATCTCGAACACATTCTTTGGTTCGGTGTTTGCTTGAAACAAGTTTTGCTTACGTGTCGGTCTGATGCAAGTAGAATCTATCTCTGTCACTTTGGTCTTTCATATCTACAGCTTTATATCAATTAACGCACCTAACACTCAATCTTTAGCATTATTGTACTACCGTGTGCAACTCAATTTCCGAGAAGATGTATGAAATCAAATATAACAAAAATTAGGTTTCGGTTTTGGAGCAATTTTGATTTATTTTGAAATTTGTTTAATTGATATAAGATTGGTCAAACCGAAACTAAACCAAACAAATTTGTGGTTATTTTGCATCATAAGTGACTTCATGTAGTCTCATATTTCCATATCATTTTTAATATTTTTTATTAATTAGTAAATCATGACAACTACGAAATTGAAAAAAAAAAATGTTGTAGTAAAAAAAATGTAAATACAAATAGGATAAGCTGTCTAAATTTACCCTAAAAAGAAAAAGAAGAAGACAAATTCTATTCATGCTCAGATTCTCTTGTTTAAAACATCTTCTTCATTAATGCTCAGATTCTTGTTGATGTAAAGGGACACCTAATATATGTAAAGTTGTATAAATCATTAGTGGCTTTTTACTTTAAAGCAAACATTCAAACTTTGTACTGTATTTATCAAATAAAATGAGAGATTATGTATTTTCTTCATACTCAGAGTTTGTGTTGTTTGTTCTGAAATGACTAATCTTATGAGTAAAGTAAGACATTGTTGGCACGTAATTTATAGGTTAAATATTAAATAGGTATATCATTTGAATAAACACTTAAATAATTGACAGCCAAAAAATATAGAAAAAGTAAATTGTATGTAATAGGGTCGTTGTCACCTAGAAGGCAAACAAAATGCGTAATATTTGATCGTAGGTTATAAATGTGTACTTGACCTACTCTTCGTTGTTGTGGGTGGGTGGTACACTCCGATCGATTCCTCTCCTCGTTGATTCCTTATATTATGCAAACTTCAAATGACTAAGTCGTTAGTTAGTTTACTTACATTAAAGGCCGGTTAATTTATATATAGCCGTGGACCATGTTCTATATTTGAAAGTAATATAGATCCTGGTTTACATGATACACAAACATAATTAAATAGCAGAGTACTAATGGTAAGAATTATGGCATTAAATTCTCTTGGTGAAAATTGCTACAACAAGCTATAAAGGATACTACAAGCTATCGTGAAGTATTTCTCAATTAGGTAAAAACTTTATGATCACAAAATTGTAAAAGTGACAGTTGTACAAAAATATAAACAAATAGAGATATTTTAGAAAATGGAACTTAAAAAGCCATTGTAATATGTAAAAGAATGGCTAAAAGTAAATATTTTAAGGAAAAAACGAGTAAGAGAGAATAAAATTGAATTGTTAGAAAATGGACTAATTAGTGAAGGGTAGTGATGAGGTGGACTAATTGTTAAACTAGTGTTCAAGTTGAACAAGTAATTAATCACATTGTCGTCTTCTTCTTCTCCACTTTTTCTTCTAATTAACTTTTTTCACAAAGGTTTGGTTCAGTTCCACTGTCAAAACTATATTAATATAGCTTAATCTTCACTATATAAACCGACAAATTTTCTTTTAGTAGATATAATTATGGGATGCATCTCAGTTCCTAAACTACAGTATTATCTTAACAAGATGGATAAATCGCACTAACTTTTTTTTGTCAGCTACTCGATATGTTATTATAAAACATCTTACAAAAGACGACTTTTTACGGTCGATAATAATCTATTCACGAGATAATATATACATTCTTACTTGTAGGTGAGACTGCAGCGAATGACTAAACTTATATGCATATTGAACTCTCTGTAAACTACTTTATCCATTATAAACTATACATTCTCTGGATTTCTAACCATTACCTAACCTAATATATGAAAGAAGCCTTCATATCTAAGCGACCATTAGATTAATGGCAATTTACCACCAACACAGTTCTTTTAATAATAATAATAAAAAATTGAGTAATTAGGATATATATATATATATATATATATCATGAATCGAATCTATACTAACCCCTAAAACCTATAGAAAACCGGATATTTTGGATGTATAAGTCATTTATAATGACCAACAACAAAGAACAACATCGAATTTAGCAGAACTTGATTTCATCTGAATATCTGATCCATGTTTTGATCTACTGATCTACACGGCGTATCTTCTATCCATTCATACAAACAATTGGATCCAACACGTTTTCGATTACTTTTAGTCATTTTGATTGTTTAAAGACATCATTCAAATCATGATTGGTAATATTTTTGTGTTAAATTTGAATTTCTTTTAATATATACACATACTAGTCACACTTATCACTTATGTATGTTTAAAGTGTTTTAACAATATCGCTTAAATAGCTAATTTAGTCCCATGCGTTGATGTTAACATGTGTGGAAAATGTTTGCATAACATGTAGTCATGTAGATACACTGATGACATGATACACACACAACAAAATCTAACAAGATTGTGAGTGTTTGAAAATATTTTAGATTATAGTCGACCTGTTATTTCATGGAGAAGGACGTTTGACATATCAATAAGCCAAAGACAAAATCTGTGATTGTGAACATGGAAAGACAAAACAAGTAGTATAATAATTTTTAATATACATATATTAAACTAATTTTATGGTGGTACAAATCTTTACCTGGTTTTTTTAATATAAAAATTACTATAGAATTTTTTTTTTTATCTATAAAATACGAAGAAATTTTTAAGAATATCATTCAATACTCAAATTCTGTCTATTCTTTTTCTTTGTTCTTGTGTTTTGATTTTTCTTCAAAAAGTTATAGATTTGTTTCTTGAACAATTAATACAGTAATTAAACTTATTAGCCATAATGAATCTAACGCATAAGTGCGTAACCGTTATAATAGTATTTGTGAGCATGGATGAACTACATAGGTCAAGGAATCTGCTTTACTTTTTTTATCTTGTTTTTTTTGTCTTTTGTTACTGTTTTTTGTATCTTTTTTCTACGCCTGAAAACTTTTCCTCAATTAAATATTTCAACTTACATGTTTATTTATTCTTATTTTTAGATATAAATATGGTTATTTATTGATACTTTATTGACTTAAGAGTTGCTACTAGTTACGAACACGAATCTTAGCTTGTCCATGCAGCTGTACTTAACTCTAAACATTGGTTTTTGTCAAACAACATTTTCCTTAAAACATTGTATCATTCATTAAATAATCAGATGTAAAGCTGCTTATCGAAGTAAATTACTACTAGTATTTGTTCTCTATAACTATATAGAATCCTCAGGCACAAATTAGAATACCATTTTATACTGTTCAATTGATAGAGATAATACCATGTCTTCCAAATTTGAGAAGACAATCATTTTTTATTCTAGATGTAGTTTTCGAAACATTCCATCTCTACATGAATTTTTTTTGTAGAAGTAGTTATAGAAAAAAAAAACAACATGAATTCATTTCGAACATCATATCGTCAGTTTCACTGATTGTAAAAAATAACAATCATAATAGAAATGATATGTCTGTAGGCATATAGGTGGTCTATATAATCTATGGACGCATCACAACGTCTAAAAAAAACCCCATAAATCAAGGAAGACATGAAAAATTCAAAGTTAAAAGATTCATTTTGCTTTTAATTTTTTGTTCTTTTCGGTTCGATTTTTTTTTTGTTGCGGCGATTTATATATTATATTTTTCATAAGTACATCACATAAGATAAGACAATATGATCTTTATCTTTATGTTATTTTCTAAGGGATCAACAGAAAGAATTACAATATAGGGTTAATGAATGATAGAGGCATTAGTAAATGCAGGTATAGTATATAATAAATTAGTAAAAACATCAAGCATTTAAACACCCATACTAGCTCTAGTGTAGTTATATTCGTAATGAAACAGTAGTATTTAATGCAAAGTGAGTTAAACGGTTCGTAACGGAGAAAGGTTTCCTAGTAGTCAATTAAAAACCAGAGTTATTGAGCAAATGGTGTCAGATTAATTATCTTGAAAGCGAAGGCCGTAAGAATTTGTGTCGTTTTCTATAGGAAATAGGGGGTCATATTTGGTGAGCTCACGAACTACTAATCCTTTATTTAGGGACTTTAATTAAAAGATTAATTATCTTTAGGGTCATATGTCACTGTTAATACATTACTTTTTCTTTCATGAGCATATAAGTATAATGGGAATTCTATGTTTCTGGCTATACATGGGCAAAAGTAGAAAATATATATAGTTGAATAGATTTCAAAAGTGTGCCTAATTAACCTAATCTTATGGAGGAAGACTTATAATAGACAAGAGACTTCTCGGTTAAAGGAAAATGTAACACTTGTAATATTGAAGATACTGCATATATATATATATATATATATACTTTTTTTTTGGTGTAAAATTGAAGATATATACTTGATTCAAGTATTAAATCAAATTATTAATGGAGGTTTTATACTAATACATAATTTTGATTGTTTTTATAACAAAACAAAAGTGAAAAAAACAAAAATTATGAATACGAAAATTTAAATATACATGTCGAAGAAAAAGCAAAAAGAAAGTGAAATTCTGAATCAAAAGGTGTAAGATTTAAATGCAACTATGATTCAAAAACTTAACAAACATGAATTTAAGTAAATTATATAAATAGAAAATAACATACTTAAACAGCAACAAATATTGTACACGATTACTAATAAAAATGAATATCTGCCATAATTAAGAATTATTTTTTTTTTAATTTATGATAAAATATGGAGCATATGTTGATTTTTCTTTTTTTTTTAAAAATTAAAAAGCGAAGGTACGACAAAAGAAAGAAAGAAAAAAAATGCGAGGAGGAGAGACAAGTGGCAGCAATTCACGGATGCACACAACTCTGTATGTTAAAATAGTACCAAACACGCCCCAATCCCATTCTCATTTTCACCCCCTTCTCTTTTTTATTTTTATTTTATTATTTTATTTTTTTTATTTTTTTTTTATATTTTCTTTCTTTCTAAATTTTGAACTTTCAAAATAAAAACACTGACGAAACCTCCTTTGCTCTTTTCTCAGTCGTCGTCCTCCTCCTCTGGTTCGCTCTTCTCTCTCCCAATTTCTTTCTGTTAACCGTTCCATTTCTTCTTCTAGGGTTCTCTTTACTCTTGTCTTAGATTTAGATCTCTCCCTGTAAAAAGTAATCTCAGAGAATCCTCTGCATTTTTTTTTTCTTGGCTCTGAATCCCCACCCAGTAAATTTTCACACCGATCTAGACTCATCTCTTCCAACCTAAAAGCTAGCTCCGTGAAATGTTTTCCCCGGAGACATTTGCTTCCGATTTCTAGTGAGTGAAACACAAAAAAAAATGAACAGATTTCGACTCGGCGACCTCAGTTCTCGAGATCGATTAGCTTCTTCTTCAGCAGTTCTCACTTCTTCTCCTCTTCAAGGTTGTTTACTCTTTTTCCCCTTTTTTTTTTGTTTCCGTTTCTGTTTGGTTTACATGAAAATGACAGGCAAAGAAAAGAAAAAAAACGCAGCTTTGAATGTTCGAGTTTGTCTTGGTAAATTCGGAGATTAAACCACAAAAAAAAAAAAAAAAAAAAAAAAAAAAAAAAAAAAA
>NC_025690.1:15762697-15767163 GCF_000633955.1 Camelina sativa | reverse complement strand
AAAAAAAAAAAAAAAAAAAAAAAAAAAAAAAAAAAAAAAAAAAAAAAAAAAAATTGGTTTTTGTTTTTGTTTTGTTGGTCAATTTTATAATTACGTTAGTGAATAAAAGCTTCTGAGATTTGTTCCTGATAGTGTTCGTTCTTCGGGTTGTTCGAGATTCTCGTAGTGGCGAGGTCGAGATTTAAAGAATTGTGTATGGAGATAGATAAAAAAAACAAAAGATAGGTTACTTCGTTTCTTGTGGAAAACTACAGTTAAAGCTGTGGGTAGAAAGATGAAGATGAGAGATTGCTACACCTTTTCTTTTATTTTTTATGATAAAGTAAAGAAATTAAAAACAAAAAAAAAAATCTCAGGGCAGCAGTGTTTTTGTTTGGTAGTGTCATGATTTGGTTTGGTTTTGTTTGTTAAAAATCTTTTCATTTTTTGTCAACAGAGTTAATGATTTTAATTTCACATGTTATGAGTGCTTTTGCTTAACCTCCTTGCTTTATTATTATGTTTCTCTCTTCTTCTTCCCACTTTTTGTGCTACAAATTTCTCTTTTTGTCTCCCAAGTTTCCATTTTTCCTTTTAATTAAAGTTTCTTCCGTTGTAAAGTTGATTGCTTTATCAATTGAGAATCCTAAAAAAAGTCATTCATTCTTTCAGGAAAGAAACAGAGTCACAAACTCAAATCTCCAAGGTCTTCTTCTTCTTTGAGTGAAAACAAGGTATGTTTTTACTCTTTATAAATAATATAGTAGATGATATCTTCTGAGACGGAATGTTTGGTTTCTAGTTGTTGTTTGAAAGTGACTTGTTGTTGCTCATATTTGTTTGTTGCAGCAAGATTTTGCTACTAGTGGTGTACCCATGAAAAGTTTGTTGGCACAAGAAATGTCTAAGCAAAAAGAAACTAAAAAGAGATCACCAAGCATTATTGCGAGATTGATGGGTCTCGATGTTTTGCCTGCTCAGAGTTCTTCTCATAGACAACACAAGTGTGTAGAGAATCATCAGCAAGGCAGGAGTGGTGGTGGAGGAGGCACTTCTTATGGTGATGGTTATAATAAATCTCTTAGAAGGAGCTCAAAGGCTGAGCAAAAGTTTAAAGATGTCTTCGAAGTTTTGGATGCAAAGATGGCAGAGAGCAATAGAAACTTATATCATCAGGGGAGTGTCAATGCTAATCTAACTCAGGCAGAGATGGCATTCATACGGCAGAAGTTCATGGAGGCTAAGCGGCTATCAACTGATGATAAGCTTCGTCATTCTAAAGAGTTTAATGATGCGCTTGAGGCTCTAGATTCTAACAAGGACCTCTTACTCAAGTTTCTTCAGCACCCAGATTCATTATTCACTAAACATCTGCATGATCTTCACAAGCCACAGTACAGTCAAGCATCATCCTTGAAGTCGCCAAACAGCCAGAAAGATGATAGGGACTTGTTGAGGAAGAGTCATCGTTCGCCTCATCGACATGGTGGTAGTGGTGGTTGTGCCAGCCGTTCTCATACCAGGCATGTTTCTTATGACATGATTGACTTGCCAAATGAGGAGCTGGGAAAGAGAAGTGAGTTGCAGCCAACCAAGATTGTTGTTCTGAAACCTAACCTCGGGGAGCCACGTTATGTTGGTAGAACTTTTGCATCGCCAAGCTCTTCTTCCGATGAGTTTAGAGCAGATCGTAGGCTTCCATGCACCACCAACCATGGCAGGCAGAAAAGTAATGAAGATGTCCGGCTCTCAAGACAGAATTCAAGGGATTCTGGAGAAATGGCCAAAATAATGTCTAGGCAAAGGAAGGCCAGCTGTGGCAATGGTAATGCCATGAGTTTTGAGAATTCAGGATTTAAAGGATATGCAGGCGATGAAAGCTCATCAGGGAGTGACTCCGCAAGTGAATCAGAGCTAGTGCCAGTAACTTCAGGAAAAAGAACCGCCTTTAACCGTAGGAACAACTACCATCGATCTTTGCCTTCCAAGTCAACAACATCATCTGTGAGTAGGGAAGCCAAGAGGAGATTGTCAGAGAGATGGAAGCTGACACACAAGTTTGAGCACGAGATAGAAATTAGTAGAAGCGGCACATTAGCTGAGATGCTTGCAACCTCAGATAGGGAGGCAAGGCCAGCAAGTTTTAGTGGACTCAGTTTCGAAGATGGGATAAGTAAAAGATTTGAGAACAACATTCAGTGGTCTGAATCACCAGAACCGGTTGGAATCAGCAGTAGGGATGGTTGGAAAGGATCCTGCTCAAGAAGTTTTGCAAAATCCAAAACCATCATGAACCAGGAAAGCACTAGTAGTTACACTATAGTTTTGCCTAAGGCGTTGATCAATCGAGATGGATTAGTGAAAGGGAATTCTTCTCATCATGGGGAGTCTTTCTTGTCATGCAAATCTAGACCTGGCAGTAACAAATCTCACTCATCATACAATAGTTCGCCAGAGGTCAACATCAGTCCAAGTTTAAGCAAAGTCCTTTATATGAACGATGGGGTTTCAACAGAGAAGCTCTCTCCTTATAAAGCATGTAGCAGTTTCTCAGTAGATGCAGATTCAGACACTGAGGATAGTTCAGCTTCTGATGATAACAAGACAGCAATGTCTGAAGCTGCTCGAGATTTGTCAACTGTCACCTCGGTAACTGACCCTGTAAGTGAGCATTATGTTTCAAGAGTATGGGTCTGTGCAATAGAACTACGGTTTATATTTCAATCCTTAAACTAGTTTACACAAGTTGTTCTAATGACATTTATCTTACTGTTTATTAATGCTCTAGGATATCTCAAGGAGGACAACTGAGAATGTGAATCAATCTTCGGTTCCTGAAGCACAGTCTCGTGAAAGCTCAAAGGAAGGAGAACAACCAAGTCCGGTTTCAGTTCTAGAAGCGTCTTTCGACGATGATGTTTCATCAGGTTCTGAATGCTTTGAGAGTGTTAGTGCCGATCTCCAAGGTAGTCAATCAGTACTTGCTAGTTCATTGATTTTTGCGTACATTAGAATATTTGTATAACCATCAATTGGTGCTAGTCTAACTTTTGCTTTGGGTAGATCAAAGATCCGTGGTGTAACTATAAATGGTTTTGACGCGTTAACTGCTGTTATCTCTATGTTCCAGGACTTAGGATGCAACTTCAGCTCCTCAAACTAGAGTCAGCTACTTACAAAGAAGGTGGCATGCTCGTTTCAAGTGATGAAGACACGGATCAAGAGGAGTCATCCACAATAACTGATGAGACTATGATCACTCACGAGCTCGGAGAAGAAGACTGGAAGTCATTATACTTGGTTGATCTCCTAGCTAACTCCAGGTTCAGTGAGTTAGACGAGAACACTGTCATGAAAACACATGTCGATCCATCCTTGTTTCAGGATCTAGAGAAGAAGTACTCCAGCGGGAATACCTCAACCAGATTAGAAAGGAAGTTCCTGTTTGACCAGATCAGCAGAGAGCTTATGCAGATACTGAAGCAGTTTACGGATCCACACCCTTGGGTTAAATCCACAAGGATCTACAGAAAATGGGATAGAAACAGGATACAAGAGACTCTGCGCGATTTAGTCACAAGAAAAGACGAGAAATATGATGTGGTGGAGAAGGAGTTGCAGTGGCTGAGCTTAGAAGATGACATTGAAATCATAGGTAGAGAGATTGAGGAAATGCTGACAGATGAACTCATAACAGAGCTTGTGGTAGGTGCAATCTTCTAGAAAGTTAAATAGTATCTCTATTACATAGTTGAAGTAAAAAATTAAAAAGAGGATAATGTAATATGTAATGACAATTTTCATCATAAAGAAGCATGTGTCCCTGTAATGACAGTTTCATCATCATTAAAGTAGGAAAGTCTTTGCAATTTACCATCTGATCTGATTCAAGCAAATGAGAGGAAGAGAGTACAACAAATACACACAACAAATGTGTTCTTTTAGATTTCCGGATTTGGTGTTGGGAGTGATGATTGAGGTGGAGTCCAGAATTGGGCATTTTTGACCTTTGAGAGGCAACCCAACACTTCCAAGGGAGTGATGTCTCCGGTCACAGTTACCTTCTTTGAAGCAAAATCTATGCTGAAGGATGTTACACCTATTTGTTGCCAAAACCATTATAATGAGCTCATTAAATCCATTTACAATGATACATAACATGACTATCTGGTTCTAAAAGGATAAAAATTTCGCTATTCCTCAATCAATTTTTGGTGGTAAACAAATTTGCTATTTCAAGGTGGAGCTAAATAAAATCAAAAGTAGTGTTTTTTAACTTGAGTGAATCAAACTCAAAATATCCTTTTTCTATAGTACATTAAACATATATCGCATATATAATAAATATGTTCAAAGATAAGGTACTATAATAATAAATTTTCAATGATATTTATAGAAACTTTCACAAATGTAATAAATAATCATATGATATTTTGAATATAAAGAAATCACTTTACAATTTGACCAAAAAAAAAAAAAAAAAAACA
>NC_025690.1:15723805-15762053 GCF_000633955.1 Camelina sativa | reverse complement strand
TAACAATAAAGGGTGAAATAGTGAAAACAGAGGATTCACCTTGCATTCTGGATAGATGTTTCTTCACTTTGCCTTGACAGCCTCTGCAGTGACAGTGAAGAGAGACTCTAAGAACAACTACCTGCAGTCCCAAATAACAGTAGATGAATCACCCTCCAATCTCGTCTTTATTTACATTTCATGCCACTTCATGTACGGTAAAACGACAACTTTTTTACTTACCTGGTCTGAACCTGAACCAGGAGACTTCTTCTTCTCTTCTACAGTACCAGGAGAGCCTCTTTTTGGCCCTGAAGCTTCACCTTCCTCCGTTACAACCGTATCCTGAACCGTAGAGCCGGCTAAAGAAACCGGGTCGGATCCTAGAAGATACCTAGTAGAACCAGGAGGAGTCTTGGGTGTCCCAGCAACAACACAGCCAAAACTCTTCCTCGTTAAGCTAACGTTCAACAACGACCCTGGATTGCTCCTCCTTCCTTTATCCACCTGAACACCCTTCCCGTCCCCGGAGGAGGAGGAGGAGGGTATCCTCGTAATTTTCGAAAGCTGACGGTACGGAGAAACGTAGTCGTCTCCGGAGGAACACGGTGCCGTGAAAGATCTCCTGCCATCTTTGATTATCGGGTTATGACGGTCGATGGCTCGAGCCGTGATGGTCCGTTCCTC
The DNA here is from genome assembly GCF_000633955.1 of Camelina sativa. Lineage (NCBI taxonomy): Eukaryota > Viridiplantae > Streptophyta > Magnoliopsida > Brassicales > Brassicaceae > Camelina > Camelina sativa. The sequence goes on along the minus strand of NC_025690.1, from coordinate 15,761,387 downwards.
CGTAGCGGTGGATGCTTGCGAGGCACAGTAAAACATATTGGCTTTCCTGTTATTATGGCAAAAAACAAAAAGCTCATTAATATATATGCAAACATATATACGTTACACACACACATATATATAAATACATGATGATGTGTAATTGATAATATGCGTCAGTGTGTCACATGAGTGTGTTAGTGTTGTGGTAAGGTCACAGAGTAACAGAGAGTTGAGTAGAAAACGCTCTTGTATTGTCCACATAAAACGTATTAGAAGTTGAGATGTCACTATTGGATATTTATGCACTACATTACATTTTATTCTCTTGGATATATTCAAATGTTGCGTATTAATTGAATTCGACCGATCAGTTTCGGTTTCAGAAAGTGGCATTGATAGAATGATGAGTACAGGAAACTGGAAAGACTTTAATTACACGTTTTGAATTTTAACTAGGTAGAAGAAGAGATTAATGCTTCCTTATATCTCAAGTTCTAACAGACTGAATCGCTCTATCCAACAAAACCAGAAGCGGAAACAGAATTGCCCACACCTAATTTGTCAGCTGCCATTTTGCATAAATGCCTCGATTCATTCAAAAACCTAATAAATGCAAAAATTTATACTGTATTTTTGAAAGTTTTAGTAAAATGTTTTTGTAAAATTGAAATTGCAAACGACAAACAATATTATAAAGGTATTTTTACGTTTAAGATGCTACAAAATTTTGGAAACAGTAGAAGCAAATCAACGATAGATACAAACGCAAACAAACAGCTGAGACATATTTAGCACAAAGAAGGGTCCATCAGATGTCGTCTGTAAGATGAGGGTCCATCATGTTTCTTTTTCAAAATGTCCCCAAAAAGCTAAGTTTTGTATAAACCGAGAGAGAATACTAAACTAATGCATGTTTTATGTATAGACAGAGAGGTATTAATGTGAAAAGTAAAAAGGCTAATCATCTGTGTATGAACCGTGAGAAATAGTATATCAATATCTTCCACTAATAATTGCGCCCACTGGTGATTGGCCCAACAGCAAAATCCTTTTAAGACAAAAAATATTAGCTAATAAGTAGGAGTCATAGTGTGTGTCGTGGAGAAAGAACAAAAAAACAGAGTAAACAAAAAGACTTATCAGAGCTCTTTGTAAAAGAGACTATACATATACCAAATCATTGCAGAAGAAGAATCACTGTGTCACTTTAAAGACCTTTGCCTTCGTCTTCGTTCAAGATTCGGTTACGGAAGTCACTGACCATGCGTGGCAGACCCTCTCGCAGTGGGATCTTTGGTTCCCAGTTTAACAATTCCTTTGCTTTGCTTATGTCTGGTTTCCTCTTGTGTGGATCATCCGCTGTGTTCGGTTTGAACTCTATGGTCGCACTTGGGTCGATCACCTCCTTAACCACCTGCACGCAAAATCCCATTTCATATGAGTGTTTCTTGTTATATATGATAGTAAGATCCCAAAACAAACTGAGTTACTTTTTGCATGGATGATAAAGAAGATAGCAAGCAATGCAGACAAGAAAACAGAAGATAGCAAACGTAATTCAGACCTCTGCAAGCTCGAGCATTGTGAATTCTCCTGGGTTACCAAGATTGAAAGGTCCTACATGATCGTTTTCCATTAAAGCTACAAGTCCCTCCACCTACAAAGAGAGATTTCAGTTAAATTTTAAGGCAATAGATATTTATCACTGCTTGGGAAGTCAATCATACAGCAGAATGGATTGAAACAGAGGTCGTTACGTACTAAGTCTGAAACATATTGAAAGCTTCGAGTTTGTTTTCCATCGCCATAAACAGTCATTGGGAGTTTGCGGATGGTCTGCATAGTTATAAACCATAGTTCTGTCAGACTGTTAAAAGCCTTCATAGGAAAAGAGTTGTAGTATTTATGTTCTGCTGAAAGAGCTAAACCTGGGCAACGAAGTTACTAACAACACGCCCATCATCAAGGCACATTCTGGGTCCATACGTGTTAAAAATACGAGCAATCCTAACCTGAAAATTGCAAAATTAATTAGACACCAGTCATATATCCGTGATTTGGATAAATAATCATCAATATCCACTCATCAGTTCTAAACATTCCAACATTCAAAACAAAAGGAGAAACAACATCATCAAATGTAAACGTCTTGATACACAGCAAGAGGAAGATTTGGAAACTAATGGGTAGAAAATTCCAAGAATGGCTATGAATGAGTTGCAAATTATGTAAGTTCTTCATCAACTGAGCTAAGAGCTTGCAATAATATACAATCCATTTGGATGATTATAAGAATTTACCTCAACACCAGCCCCTCTGTGATAATCCATGGCCAAGGTTTCTGCAGTACGCTTTCCTTCATCATAGCAACTCCTCTCACCTTTTTAAAAAATATCAGCAATTAGTGATCAACCTCTCCTTTACATATCTCATGATCTGAGGAGAATATACAGAAATTTCCAGCTCACCGATTGGGTTCACGTTTCCCCAATAAGTCTCTTTCTGTGGATGCTCAAGGGGATCTCCATAGACTTCACTTGTGCTGGTGAGCAAAAACCTTGCTCCAACTCTCTTTGCAAGACCCAACATATTGAGAGTGCCCATTACATTTGTCTTGTAAAACAGTCAATTAAGGATCACCACACAAATTCCCAGTAGAAGCATTTCATCACGAATCATCGCAATAGTTGTAAGATAATCTAATTTCTTATAACGATTGATCAGAAAAGCTAATGTTGCCTAAAATTGAAACAGTGGATTTGGAATCAGAACTGGCAAATTACGATCAGCAGCAGCAGAGCATAAAAGTAATGAAAAAAGGATATGATAGTCTTCACTGGATTATACTTGTAATGAACAGGCGAAGCAGGGCAAGCCAAATGGTAAATCTGATCGACCTCAAGGAGGATAGGCTCAACCACATCGTGTCGAATAAGCTCAAACCTAGGATTGGAGAATAGATGAACCAAATTCTCCTTCCTACCAGTGAAGAAGTTATCAATGACGATGACTTCATCCCCTCTCCCGATAAGCTTATCAACGAGATGGCTACCGACGAATCCAGCTCCACCGGTGACGACGATCCTCAGTCTCTTCCGTCCGATACCGACGGGAACACGACCGGTTCTAACCCCACCGCCGCCGGAATTAAATGTGGTCCTGGAAGGCGGGGAATCGGTGACGGCGTAGGAAACAGATCTGGTGATAAGCGAGGTGGACTCAGCGGCGCCCAAACGGGAAAGAGAAGGCTGGAGGATGAAGAAAGTGGATCCGATCAAGATCCCGACGAGGATGAAGAGAAGTCGTTGTTCGCGGAAGAGGTAGTGAAGAGATCTGGGAAGAGATCTGGGATGCTTTAAGGCCTTGGGAGAGTAAGGACTTGATTGGCTCATGGGAATCGTTTCTTCGTCACGCTTCGAGCTCATTTGCTTGTGAAGCTGCTTCATGGTGTTCTGTTCTCCGATTAGAGAGTTCCGCCGGTGAAAATGAGATCTCAGGTGGAGAAGCTTTGGATCTGGACAGATTCAAACCGTATAAAAGATCGATTGTGAATGAATGTGATGATGATGCGAAAGTAGTTACACGGCGAAATATTTCGCTCTCTTTTTTATCTTCTTCTTTTTTTTTTTTCTTTCTTTCTTTAATTTCTTTTTGTCGTCATCAAATGTGATTATCTAACTAATTAATTTCAAAAACATTATTCAGAATTTCAGATATTGTTGTGAAGAGATCATTAACGTGATTAGGGGATTTTTTAGTGATGAAACATATACCAAAAGGACCAAAACTTTAAAAGCAAAATTTGTAAATACAACTCTGTATAGAGAGGCTCAATAAAGGCCCATTAGAGTTAATTTCACACGGTCTCACAGAGATGATAAGCTCTCATGCTACTAGGCTACACTAGCCTACTACAATATCATAAAACATAACGCTGTCGATACTGAAGAAATATTACAGTCTTCACATTGGAGTTTATAATACTCATGACATCCTCATAACATCCATGTAAAGGTGTGTTTAACTGTTAATCAATCGGTGAGTAACATTTTTCATCCAATATTGGGTGTGGTAATTTCGTCCTTGATTGATATTGTTTATCACCTGATAAGTTATAACTACCCATCTCCTCAAACAGATTTCATAAGTCCATTTGGAAAACATGTTCAAGTTATACCTTAGAGCATATACGAAACTAAGTCAACAAACCTTTTCCGGATCAAAACACCAAGAAATCGAAGAACGTTTCCATTTGAATTGTCAGCATGAAGTCGAAAATTTAGCCTCTGTTAAACTGCAGTGCATCTTCCACGATAAAACAGTGTCATATATAGTCTCATATCAACTCACTAGATTTTAACCCGCGGTATACCACGAGACATTTTTTTAATTATGTTATAAAAAATGTATGTTATATTTTTATATTGTTTAAATATGTTTTGATTAATATTTAGATTATATAATTTTAGATAGATTTTTTTGTGTGTTTGGTACCGGTTAGGATTAGCTTAACATCTCTTATTAACTCGGTTGATATAAAACTAAATTATTTTGTAATTTTTGCGGACGAACCCATAAAAAATTATATAATGATATTTATGTAAACTCTAACCCGCTCCACAACCTAATACGCATAAATTTTAAATCTTTTAGCTAGTTAAAAGTATCTAGAAATATTTAAATTATAGATACTAATTTATTTTTGAATTAAAATATGTTTTTTTGGATACTAATTTAAAATATGATTCTATTACAAAAAATAAATTCAAATTTTGATATTTATTTAAATGGCAAATGGTTTAATTATGTAAATCTTACTAAAAAAATTGTTCCAAATTAATAATAGGTCAAAAAATTTGTTATTAAAAATATATTCAATTTACGAACATATATATTGTATATATTAATTTTTGTTTTGTTAATAATCTAAATTAAAAGAAAAAAGTTAGCATTTTTTAGTGTACCAATTGACTTAACCCGCTGGTAGTTGTTCGGAAAAAAAAGTACCTGCTAGTATTATGAAGAAATATGTTGAAGTCTTGAAGATGGCTAATTGTTAGTAGAGCGTATTTAGGTATTTGTTTGAATTAACAGAGTTTAATTTAGCATTTATGGCTCACAAATCAATTAATGAGACAAATGGATTATGATAATCCGATTACCTTTTCACCATTCATCCATGAAACAAAATTTGGTTAAAGATCTGATCCACTTAAATAAACATGCGGATCTTAGTATCCTGTTGAGTTTTTTTTTATGACTTTTTGGAAATACAATTATACCCTATCTAATTTCAATCAAGTGTCTCCAATACAACTAATTGAATGGCAATTTGAGTAATTAATTTAGAAATTTTGGACATTTTTTATTTGTACTTCTATTTTAATAGTACTAGGACTCAGACCCCCCCCCCGCGATATCGCGGGGGAAGTATTTTAGAAAAAAGTAATTTAAATTTAAAATTGAAAATTATACATTATGAAATTATTTGAATATAATATAATAGTTTGAATACATAAACTGTTAATAAAAACACAATCCTCAAAATGAAAACTTATAACAAAAAATATTATGTAGAATAGACGCACATTTGCTAAACATATTGTTTAAAGTATTATAAATATAAGATATTTTTATGAAGAATTATGGTAAAGAGGTACAATTAAAAAAATCATTATGACAAAGTGATCCTTACTGAAAATATTGAATTAATGATTATAATGAGTAATGTAATTTTCTATTAAATAACTATAATTAAAAATATATTTAATAATGAGTGAAACAGTATCAACGAAAAATTAAAATTAAAATACATAACTCTTAAGAACAAAATAAAATTAATTTTAAATATTATAATAGTTTTTAACAAAAAGTTACGATAAATAGACGCAACTGTAAATTCTATATTAAGTTTTATTAAATTTCTATATTACTATAATCATTACTAAAATTTTAGTTAGATGATAGAATAACATTGAATATTAGATATAAAAAATAATATTCAAATTAATTAGATTTAACATAAAATAAAAATTTTGTTTCAACGAACAATGATTTGTTAGTTATTGATGAATAGACAAATATATATAGAGTTCAAAAGATATAACTTTTTTAATATACACACCTATTAGAACAAAAAGTTGTGATGAAAAAACATGAATAAAATATAGTGAAAAGATACAACTTTACAATGAACAAATACAACTGTTTGAATTTTTTAAAAAGAACAAATAAAACCAATTTTTTTACAAAAAAAGTACTACGAAAAGTCGCAACTGTTGTTCTCATTTATTTAGATTGTTATTATAATTTTTAAATTCAGATTATTATTATAATTTTTAAATATTAAATTTTTTTTAACGGAAAGTTAAGATAAATAGACACAATTGTAAATTCAATATTAAGTTGTATAAAATTTCTCTATTGCTATAATTATTTCTAAAATTTTAGTTAGATTATAGAATATATTCAATTATCTAGATCCAACATAAAATAGAAAATTTATTTCAACGAACTTGTTAGTTAGTGATGAAGAGACAAAAATAAATGGAGTTCAAAAAGCATGACTATTTAAATAGACACACCTATAAGAACGAAAAAGTTATGATGAAAAAATATAAATAAAATATAGTGAAAAGACACAACTCTACAATGAACATATACAACCATTTGAATTTAAAAAGAAAAAAACATTTCTTTACGAAAAAGGTACTAAGAAAAATCGCAATTGTTGTGTCTGCACATGATTATACCTACAAACTCATATAAACTGCTTTTAAATAGAAGACATCTTTATTACCATATTCAAAAGTCAAATCCAAAAGCTCATTATATAATCCATCTAACTCTTGGAAAAAGACTTTATATATAAAACTAACTAAAAGTTGTAAATTAGATTCATCATTCCAAAAATCTTTTGTTAAATCAAGAATTAGAGGAATCTCTTTACTTTTATATCTCTTTACTGCTAGAGAATAATTTAGAGAGCTGTATAAACTGTTGAGATTGAAATTTTATATTATTTTGTGTCATGGCAAAAAAAATAAAAACAGTTCAAACATATAAATATATATAGATTTTATAAGATATGAATATTCGAATAGACACAACTCTACAATGAACAGTTGCAACTTTACAAAAAACCGTTACAATGAACAATCGCAACTTTGTGTAAAACACACAATTTATTTTTTTTACAGATTTTTTTGGAAAATTATCCAAAAAGTACAATTGAAAAAACACAATTTTTGGTGGCATTTATTTGAGATAGATTCATCATTCCAAAAATCTTTTGTTAAATCAATAATTAGAGGATTTTTTTATTTATTTTTAAAAGAATGTATGCTATAAAATAATTTAGAAAAATGAATAAACCGTTGAGATTGAATTTTTAGTTGATTTCTTGTCATGGCAAAAAAAAATGAAAACAGTTCAAGAAGACAAATATATATAGTTTTCAAAAGATATGAATGTTCCCATCAACACAACTTTACAGTGAACAGTTGTAACTTTTCATAAATAACCGTTTTAAATATCCATCACGACTTTTCAGAAAATATCCAGAATGTACGATTGAAAAAACACAACTGTTGGTCGCATTTATTCGGTTTGTTATTATTATATAGATTAAGATAGTGATACCTTAACAAGGTATTATAGATATCTAGATATGTATGCAGCCAAACAATTCTATAAACTAATATTTTTCTCGTATGATGTACAAATCTTAGAATGTAACAAAATGTCAAAAAAAATTTTGATAAATATGTGAAGAACAGAATATCAAAATGTCAAATTTGAGGGAATCGATTCCTTAATTCTAGTCCTCCCTGACAAATCTATTATATATAAGTACAAGGGAAGTGATTCACTATTCAAAAATTTGATGTTCAATATTAGAAATTTTGCAAAATATCTTCTATCAAGTATCAACCACAAAATTCCAAAACAAACTTTTCAGGAAAGTCTTACTAACCTAAACAGCTTTATTTTGAACCAGAGCATTTTCAACTCATTTTTTTAATGTAAAACTCTAGTTAAGTGAAAATTCCATAATTTATGTCTTATATTCCTTCAATTTGATAGAGACGGACATGCCTCATGTAAATCACACATGAGTTTTCTATTAACTTTTGAGATTTCTAGTAAGCTTGGCTAAGGAAAGTAAAATAATCAAGTGAACAGATATAACAGCCACACCAAACTCTCGTATGCCTAAATCTAACATGGCACGTTAAAGCTTTGTATTACATATTCCTAATGACAATTTTTCTTTGGTTTTCGTGTGTACATGAACATATTAGACTAACTTTTCCACGTTTTTGATGCCATAATTTCCACATTCAGTTCCTTTTTAATACCAATCCTTAAATATCCATGACTTTTTTGTTTTTGTCTAAGTTGTATTTTTTCTTTTATCGCACCCATTACATATTTTTATTCAAATAGGAGTGTGTTCATGATTAAACATAAATCAAATACGCAAGTTTCATAGAGGCAATGCCTTTCTAGTAACAAGCCAAAATCCTAATACACAACGCCTTTCTTAGGTATACCTTACGAAGACACTGATTCAAAAAGCTAAAAAAATCCAACCGCCAGTCAAATAGATAAGTCCACACACCGAAGAACAAGTCTTACAACTTGTTAAAAACAACTCTTAAAAGAGAGCCTGTGAGTGAATATAGAAAACTCGTGACTATAATAAACAAAAAAGATTAAGAAATTTCACGACAAATATCGATAATTACAAGAAGAAATTATATTCCTGACATGTCACATATGCTATACTCTTTTTACCCCCTTTGTTCTTATTGCAATTCCATAAACTCCCTAAAATGCAGATGAAACAGAAGTATAAATACGCAATTTCTTGGAGTAAAAAAATCTTCCACTTTGAATGCAAAACCATTTACGCCACAAGAAAAATTCATACATGTAAAACTGCGAATAGATTCGCCCAACTCCTCACCTACTCTTAACTTCAATTTCTTTTTAATCTATATACACTACGTATGTATATATAAAGCAAAAGCTACAAAACCCAAAACAACTCAAAGTTAGATACTTAGAGATCACCAAACTAATTGACAAATTTCTCCCTCATTCTCCCATCCAAATATTCCTATAAAGTCGATCAAAATTATTCTGTGGGTTTAGAGCTTTAGACACATTACCTGAGGCCAAAAAAAAAAAAACATTAACCAGACAATAATCCACAAGATGTCTGGTTTGCTAGGCAAACTATCTCCGGTTAGACAGGTCAATGGCGATGGCCTCCCTCTGTTTTACAATATCCACAGGTCAGTGGAGCTTCAGAGATGTCAGAGAGACACGGCGCGAGTGTCTGTCACGCTTGCAGAACTTCTCATGAGTGTGGAAGATGAGGGGGATGAACACAGTCAGGCTTTGGATGTTGCGGTTGCCTCCAATTTCTGGGCCTCGAATCCGTCTTCTTGTGTGCCTTCTTCTTCTCCGTTTGTTCTTTCCTTCAAAGACTTGTCTTACAGCGTTAAGATCCAGAAGAAGTTTAAGTCGCCCTTTCCTTGTTGTGGGAATTCACCATTTGATGGTAATGATATGGAGATGAATACTAAGGTGTTGCTGAATGGTATTTCTGGTGAAGCCAGAGAAGGAGAGATGATGGCCGTTCTTGGAGCAAGCGGGTCAGGAAAATCGACGCTTATCGATGCATTAGCCAACCGGATCGCAAAAGAGAGCCTACGAGGTGCTATTACTTTAAACGGGGAAGTTCTTGAATCCAGCCTGCACAAAGTTATATCGGCTTATGTGATGCAAGACGATCTTCTCTTTCCCATGCTCACTGTAGAAGAAACTTTGATGTTTTCTGCAGAGTTCAGGCTTCCAAGTTCGCTTTCTAAGAAGAAGAAGAAGGCAAGGGTTCAAGCTCTGATTGACCAGCTCGGACTGAGGAACGCTGCGAGAACTGTGATCGGTGATGAGGGACACAGAGGTGTGTCTGGAGGAGAAAGAAGACGAGTCTCAATTGGAACCGATATAATCCATGATCCGATAATCCTCTTTCTCGATGAGCCAACCTCTGGTCTCGACTCTACAAGCGCCTACATGGTTGTCAAAGTGCTTCAGAGAATCGCACAAAGCGGTAGCATAGTTATCATGTCGATCCATCAGCCGAGTTACAGAATCTTGGGCTTGCTCGATAAATTAATCTTCCTATCTAGGGGAAACACAGTATACAGCGGCTCTCCAACACATCTCCCTCGGTTCTTCTCCGAGTTCGGTCACCCAATTCCTGAAAACGAGAACAAGCCAGAATTCGCACTTGATCTTATCCGCGAGCTTGAAGATTCACCAGAAGGAACAAAAACCTTAGTAGAGTTCCACAAGCAATGGCGAGCAAAGCAAACCTCAAGCCAGAGCAGAAGAAACACTAATGTATCTCTCAGAGATGCAATCACCTCAAGTATCTCTAGAGGCAAACTTGTCTCCGGAGCAACAAACCTAAAATCCTCATTCCAAACCTTTGCAAACCCGTTCTGGACAGAAATGCTCGTAATTGGCAAACGATCAATACTAAACTCAAGCAGACAACCAGAGCTATTCGGAATCCGCCTAGGAGCTGTTCTAGTAACAGGAATCATCCTAGCCACAATATTCTGGAAACTAGACAATTCACCAAGAGGTATACAAGAACGTTTAGGGTTCTTTGCATTCGCAATGTCTACAACATTCTATACCTGTGCAGAAGCAATCCCAGTCTTCCTACAAGAACGTTACATATTCATGAGAGAAACAGCTTACAACGCTTACAGAAGATCATCATACGTCCTCGCTCACACAATCATCTCAATCCCTGCTCTGATAATCTTATCAGCCGCCTTCGCCGCCACAACGTTCTGGGCCGTAGGTCTCGCGGGAGGCTCCGAGGGATTCTTCTTCTTCTTCTTCACAATCCTCACAGCGTTTTGGGCAGGAAGCTCCTTCGTCACGTTCTTATCCGGCGTAGTCTCGCACGTGATGATCGGATTCACGGTGGTTGTAGCGATCCTCGCTTACTTCCTCCTCTTCTCCGGATTCTTCATCTCCAGAGATCGTATCCCTCCTTGCTGGATCTGGTTCCACTACCTCTCTTTAGTGACATACCCTTACGAAGGTGTTCTCCAGAACGAATTTGAAGATCCGACGACATGCTTCGTACGCGGGATACAGATGTTCGACAATTCGCCGCTGGGACAATTTCCGGCCGCCGCGAAAATCACCTTACTCAAGAGCATGAGCGGCGTTTTAGGGATTAACGTGACGGCGGAGACGTGTGTTACAGCGGGAATAGACATACTGAAACAGCAAGGAATCACAGAGATCAGCAAATGGAGTTGCTTGTGGATTACTGTAGCTTTGGGATTCGTCTTCAGAGTTCTCTTCTACTTCACACTCTTGATCGGAAGCAAGAACAAGCGCCGCTGATTTACTTATAACACTTAAAAAAAAAAAATTAGAGTAACTAACCAATGATTATTATGCTGTTCTTATTATGTTGTTTGATTATTAATACAAAACTTTAATGGGCTTGGGAAAATATTAAGGCCCAATAAAATATACGAAACATCTCTCAGTGACGCGTGCAAATTTCTATATCGGTAACATCGACGTTTATCTCGATGTTAAATCTAAACCGTTGATTGAGACAGCTAACAACGAATCTGCACCGTTGAATCTCGTCGGTTTCCAAGTTATAAGATAAGGGGGTTGTCGGGTTGAAGAAGAAGACTTATATATCCTGCGGTTCACTTCCTTGGTTTCGAAATTATTAGGGTTACTTCGATTTGCACTCTTCTTCGTCTCCGTCTCCAGGTATGAAATATTTGTGTAATCGGATATTTTTGGGTTCTGATTTATTGTGATTCGATCTGTAGATTGGGATTTCAATTGGTTTCGTGCTTCTTCTTCCCTTTAGATTTCTTTGGCGTAATCTGATTAGGGATTCAGTATTATTTTCTCACGAATTGTTCTTCTTTTCGCTTCTGAATATGTTAATCTTTCGGGATTCATTGTTTTGATGATAAAAACTTGATTTTTTCACATGGGGCTTCTTGTAATTGGTCTGAGTTAGTGGTATTGCTGCTCGCTTATATGCTTTTAAGAAAGCTAGTGTGATTCTTGTTGTGATTTGTGTTGATATGTATATGCGTTTGTTATAATTATGGTGGGAAACTTTTGCAGCTTGACAATGCCTCGCTATGATGACCGCTATGGAAACACTCGTCTCTATGTTGGCCGCTTATCATCTAGAACTCGTACCAGGGATCTTGAACGTCTTTTTAGCAGATACGGAAGGTAAATAGAATCGTGTTTGTTTGTCTTGATTGGCCTATTTTGGTTTTTGTGTCTTTGGGAGAAAAAGTGTTTGTGAATTGTTTTTTGGTGTGAATCTGGAATGGTTGCGCATTGATATTGTGCAGGGGGGATTAGAATTAGAGGGGTTTATTTTACTTTGCATTGGTACTTTCATCCAATGCGGGAAAACTCTGGATCTAGGTTTAGTGTTCCTTTTTTTTCTTAACTTCAATGATCTTGTTGAAGGTTTTCTGGGGTTTGCCTAAACCTGGAGATGTTTGATGAATGGGTGGACTTGGTGTAATTGGTGGAAATTCTCGTCTGGTGTATAGAGGGTGCATCGGCGATTTTGTTTGTTGATTTTTTGCATGTTTTTAATGGATTTGGCCTCAAAAAAATCTCAAAAATGGTGTTTGGGAGTACCTTAAGTAATGATGGCCTTGATTTTCTGGCAACAATTTCCGCAGAGTACGAGATGTGGATATGAAGCGTGATTATGCCTTCGTTGTAAGTTTTGTTAATATCTTTTTTTTTTTTTTTAAGCTAATCGTTAAATTTCTCAAGTTAGATATGCACACAAATATTTATATACTATGCAATGCATCTATCATTTCCCCTAACATTGAGAACAGGAATTTAGTGATCCTCGTGATGCTGATGACGCAAGATATTCCTTGGATGGACGTGATTTTGATGGAAGTCGCATCACTGTGGAGGCTTCAAGAGGGGTTAGTTGTTTTGTGTCTCTCTATACTACTGATTCCTCCATTGGTTTGATGATTTTGGATCAATAATTACTAATATATTGTCAACCTCTTGAACTTTTGTTAGGCGCCTCGTGGATCTCGGGACAATGGTAGCAGAGGCCCACCTCCTGGTTCTGGTCGCTGTTTTAATTGTGGTGTTGATGGTCACTGGGCCCGAGACTGCACAGCAGGTGACTGGAAGAATAAATGCTACCGCTGTGGAGAAAGAGGACACATTGAGAGAAACTGCAAAAACAGTCCTAGTCCAAAGAAGGCCAGGTACCTAAATATTTGAATCCTTGTTTTTTACACAGTTACTTCTATCCATTAAGCTTCTTCTCATATCTCTTTTGGATTATATAATACTCCAGGCAGGGTGGAAGCTACTCCAGGTCACCAGTAAAATCCCGTTCTCCTCGTCGCAGAAGGAGCCCAAGTCGTAGCCGTAGTTACAGTCGAGGTCGCAGCTACAGGTTAGTGGTAAATTTGGACTTCTGTAAAATTGCATGATAAATGCAAATACTGAATACAAGAGGGAAGCCAAAAAATTGCCCAGAAAACGATTCTGAGCTTTTTCTGGAATTGTGTTAGTTTGACCTCTTTTTAAAGTATGCACTTAGACAACTATATTCCATAGCAATATAGAAATGATTCTTACTGTGTTGGCTATTAGTAAGCTAGACGTTCTGATGTTGATAATGCTAGTTCTACACGATTTTTTTGGCTTATGTCCTTTGGTTGACTCTGTATTTCTCTTTTCATCAGTCGATCGCGATCCCCAGTGAGAAGAGAGAGAAGCGTGGAGAACAGATCACGCAGTCCTAAGGCAATGGAGCGATCTGTATCTCCCAAAGGCAGGGACCAAAGCATGAGTCCTGACAGAAGAGTGATAGATGCGAGCCCCAAGCGTGGATCAGACTATGATGGTAGCCCAAAAGAGAATGGTAATGGCAGGAACTCTGCGAGTCCCATTGTTGGAGGGGATGAAAGCCCTGTTGGACTTAATGGTCAAGACAGGAGTCCCATTGATGATGAGGCTGAGCTTAACCGTCCTTCCCCCAAAGGCAGTGAGTCACCTTGATGGCTCACAGGTTTAAAGCCAAATGTAGCATTTTGTACCGATGGATGTTGTTTCATTTCCCTTTCTTTCTGCTTGATACATTCCTTTCCGTTGTGTGACAATGCTTGGATCTGCTTTCTTTATGACTCTTTTAGTTTGTTTCCAGACAACTCTCAAACTCTGCTTTGTTACTTTTCTGAATGGTAATGAACAAAACTTTATAAAGTCCTCGTTGAATCAGTTTTTTTTGTTACAGTGATTATAATTTGCCAAAATATTTTGTGAGAAGATACAAGTGTCAACGATGGTAGTCTTTAATTGCCAAACATTTATGACAAGAGATAACAACATTCAATTTGACTTTCGATGAAGCAAATGCTACATTGTATCCTTTTTCAGTTTTTCTCCTCTCTATTTCTGCCCAAAAACAAAATACTGTTTGTGAGGTCGATCAAGAAGTTCTGTATGTATGTACACAGAGGTGACTTTGAGTTACTACGCCACAATGACGTGAGCTTCATTTCATAGGGTATTTTCAAGGCCAAGTTCGTCTTCAATCTCGTCACCATCTTCGAACAGCTTGAGAAACCGGGCCTGCTCTTGTTGCCGTTTCTTCTTCCTCCAATACTTATAACCTACCAAGAGTCCCACCGTAGCTACACCTAACACTAGTACTACAATCAGTACCACAATTGCAGGATGCATTCCGCCCTTATCGTCTTCCTTCTCATTGCCTGATTCTTTATTCGAACCTGCAAAAAGAAAAAGCATGCATATGATATTCCTCATCACAGAAAACCGAATCAAACTGAAGCTACAGCCAACAGAGACACATGTGAGAGATTTTGTTTATAGTTAATGGAAACAGTATTCATGTAATGAATGACACTAAAGCTCAAGATGGTGTTGCTTGGTAACTCACCAGCTCCGACTTGTGAGCATCCATGGCAGAGGAAAGTAGCATTGAATTCTTTCTCCTTGATACGCTTGTAGCTACCGTCATCTGTGAAATCAGAAGGACAAAGCTCCCATTCGTCAAATGTATCATGCGTAAGGGTGTCATCCTCATAGATTCCGCATCTCTTGCATTTAGTTCCTTTAAGCTCGGTTAAGGGCTACAAATATCGAAAACAAAACATAGAACATAGAGCTTAAAAGACAGTAATGATCCAAATACTGAAGCATACTCAGCAATCAAAACAATGTCAACACCCCAATCCCAAAAAACCAGTCAATAGCTAAGACCCTACTAGGCTAAAAACAGCTCTATAGTCTTGGTTTCAGGTCAAACAAAACCCAGCAATATCTGAGTTCTTGCTAAAAAAAAGATTCAATAACATTAATCAAAACCAAAAATCATCAAGAAACCAGCTCAAATCTCACGATTGATCTACATTTCGACAAACCTGCCAAGATTCTTCGCCTTTAAAAGAATAAGAGACATTGGTGCTCTTGACATCAGGCAACACCGTCTTGTTCTCTCCTTTGCATTGGAAATAGACTGTAGGCTTACTCGAGAACCAATCGTGAGTTTGGAAAATCTGAATCGAATCTAATGTAACTTCTTGTGTTAGTATTGTTCCTGTGTGTAAAAAAAGATCATCAAACAAATTTTAATTACAACCAGGCTGATCTGAGTACTTGAAAATTTCGAAATAGAAGGACGAAATCTGATTAAAATTTAGTTTACCAGGGAACGAGCTGACGAAGATGAAGAAACAGCAGATGAAACCGCGAAAATCCAAAGAAGCTGCTGGTTGTGGAATTCGGATTGACATCTCGCGATTCCTTATATCGAATCGCTAGAATCAAATCCGATCAATGTTTATAACGACGGGTGGGTTGATCGAACGAGGAGGTGTAGCTTAGTTGGATGCGTTGAATCACGCGCAACTGTTGAATCAGAATCTCGTTGAGTCTTCTTGGTTATGGCCTTGGAGAAATAGCGTACCGGGAAGAAAATAACAAACCGACCCTCTTGCATTGACCGCTTTGGTTTTCTGATTTCTATTAAAAAATAATTAGAATATCATAAAAATATAAAATAAATCCTATATAGATTTCAGATTTTTTTTTTTTTTTGGTCGGTTAGATTTCAGATTTTGTCAATATAAGGATTAATTAGTTTTAATAAATGTATAAAATATATTAAAAACAACTGAATAAACCACATTAATGTATATGTCATGCCCAATGTTCAAGAAAGCGCTAGGCGTTAGTTAACTAGGCGGTGATCCAATGCCTAGCGCCTAGAACGCATAATTGGAATTTAGGCGGTTTAGGCGTTTACACTTAAACTACNTCACCAGCTCCGACTTGTGAGCATCCATGGCAGAGGAAAGTAGCATTGAATTCTTTCTCCTTGATACGCTTGTAGCTACCGTCATCTGTGAAATCAGAAGGACAAAGCTCCCATTCGTCAAATGTATCATGCGTAAGGGTGTCATCCTCATAGATTCCGCATCTCTTGCATTTAGTTCCTTTAAGCTCGGTTAAGGGCTACAAATATCGAAAACAAAACATAGAACATAGAGCTTAAAAGACAGTAATGATCCAAATACTGAAGCATACTCAGCAATCAAAACAATGTCAACACCCCAATCCCAAAAAACCAGTCAATAGCTAAGACCCTACTAGGCTAAAAACAGCTCTATAGTCTTGGTTTCAGGTCAAACAAAACCCAGCAATATCTGAGTTCTTGCTAAAAAAAAGATTCAATAACATTAATCAAAACCAAAAATCATCAAGAAACCAGCTCAAATCTCACGATTGATCTACATTTCGACAAACCTGCCAAGATTCTTCGCCTTTAAAAGAATAAGAGACATTGGTGCTCTTGACATCAGGCAACACCGTCTTGTTCTCTCCTTTGCATTGGAAATAGACTGTAGGCTTAGCCGAGAACCAATCGTGAGTTTGGAAAATCTGAATCGAATCTAATGTAACTTCTTGTGTTAGTATTGTTCCTGTGTGTAAAAAAAGATCATCAAACAAATTTTAATTACAACCAGGCTGATCTGAGTACTTGAAAATTTCGAAATAGAAGGACGAAATCTGATTAAAATTTAGTTTACCAGGGAACGAGCTGACGAAGATGAAGAAACAGCAGATGAAACCGCGAAAATCCAAAGAAGCTGCTGGTTGTGGAATTCGGATTGACATCTCGCGATTCCTTATATCGAATCGCTAGAATCAAATCCGATCAATGTTTATAACGACGGGTGGGTTGATCGAACGAGGAGGTGTAGCTTAGTTGGATGCGTTGAATCACGCGCAACTGTTGAATCAGAATCTCGTTGAGTCTTCTTGGTTATGGCCTTGGAGAAATAGCGTACCGGGAAGAAAATAACAAACCGACCCTCTTGCATTGACCGCTTTGGTTTTCTGATTTCTATTAAAAAATAATTAGAATATCATAAAAATATAAAATAAATCCTATATAGATTTCAGATTTTTTTTTTTTTTTGGTCGGTTAGATTTCAGATTTTGTCAATATAAGGATTAATTAGTTTTAATAAATGTATAAAATATATTAAAAACAACTGAATAAACCACATTAATGTATATGTCATGCCCAATGTTCAAGAAAGCGCTAGGCGTTAGTTAACTAGGCGGTGATCCAATGCCTAGCGCCTAGAACGCATAATTGGAATTTAGGCGGTTTAGGCGTTTACACTTAAACTACTATATATCTGATATTATATACATAATTATACAAAATATGTATAAGAATAATAAAAATATTAAATAAAAAAAACAATAGATAAAAACATTATTTCAATTCATTTTAAATAACATATTAAACATTTATAATTATGTTTATAGAAATAAACCTTATAAATCTTAAATTTGTGCAATTAAAATTTTAAAAATACACTAAAATGATGATACTACAATTTTAGGCGGTCAAAGCGGTCGTCTAAGCGGTGCTATAGTGCCTAACGCCTAGACGGGGCGGAGGCGGATGCCTAGAACGCTTTTTCGAACAGTGGTCATGCCTATAACAGTGCTTTGTTTTAATTTCTTGAAAATCATATACAATATACATCCATACAAAAAAACAAAAAATTATACGTTTATATACATAAAAAGAAAAGAAAAAGAAGTATGATTTGTTTATTATTCAAAAAAAGATGATGAAGACTACTAATTGGCATGATCATCTTCGTTGGAAGTTGAGTTTGCCCACGAAGAATGCAAACATAGACGCAAACGCAATGGGAAAAGCGATTTGAACAACCGCCGTAACCGCCAAACGGTCATGATGAAATCCAAAATAGTCTTTCAAGAATGCTGCAACGGTCGTGGATTCTCCAAAGACATTGATCTCTTCATGTATATCACCGTACTGAGACGAGATGAACCCGTTTAGTGTCCATGACGTTGGTGTTAGATAATATAACCAAATCCACCACCCTGGAACTTGCTGCAATTTTTTCAAACACACCAAAAGAAAGAAACACATTATACATAACATTTCCTTCTTTGTAATAAAGGTTCTTGTCAAGATGCATGGATCTCTTACGTACCGTTTGTGGGATCAAAAACCCGGAGAAGAGATTGAAATTAACATAGAAAAGCGACTGAAGGATCGCGGCAACCATGAAGTTTGGCGTGATGGAGACGAGGAACATGGCAAGGTAGTTGAAAGTGAGAAGTGAGCAAAACATAGAGTAGAGTGACCAAAAGACTTTGTAGGACGAAGGATAGAAACCGATCATTGGATATGTTATGATCACAAACTCGGCAGCTTGTATGAATATGTAAGGTATCTCAGTCACCACTTGACTCAATGCGTAAGCAGTCGCCGAGTACATCCCTGCGAATCTTTCGCGATACATGACATTTCTCTCGGTTTCAAAATACTGAAGAGCTGATGAACAGTTGTTTATCCCTAAGAAGAGTACCAAACCATAGATTGCTCCAAATACAGTGAACAAACTCTGTTGAGTATCTCTACAAAAAAAAACACATCAAAATATTAACAAGATGTGTTAAAATATAAGATATGTGTCATTTGAACTTACTTTTTTTGGCCTTGTTTCCAGAAGAGTGCACCAAAGATCAAAGAAGAGATTAATGTGTGAACCATACGCATTAGGTTATAAGAAGGGCTTCTCCAATAAGACAAATTCATTTTCCATAGAATAGATCTGAATTGTCCCCACCAACTTTGTGCAAAAGTTCTCTTAAAATGTATATCACTTGATTCTGAATCTGGTTGGCTCAACTGTTTCACAAGCTCTGAGTTTCTCCTGTAATTAACAATCACACATGTTACATTAAAACCAATTTTTTTTAGAACAATAACACAACACTTATGCATATGTAGTATTGAAGATATACTCACTTGTAAAGAGCAGAGTCATGGTAGATGTTTGCGAAATCGACGCCAAGTTCAACTTCTACAGATTGTGAACTAACATCAAGCATCCATGTCGCTGGATTGTGGTTGTCTCTTATTTTTGGAATTTCAGGAACACTCTGTTTATTTTATTTAACCCAACAACAACAAAATAAGGTTTTTGTACTCTTATTTTTTTTTTAATTTTTTTTATCATGGATTAGAAAACTGCATAAGCAAAACTTACCTCAAAATACTCGATGATATGATAAGAATGTAAACCTAACGGTCCTGTGTAGATCATGCGACCACCTCTTTTAAGAAGCACCAACTGAAAAATTCAAGTTTAAACTTTGTTAATTTCTGACTTGGTTTGATAAGATTAAAAGTTTTGGGGTCAAAATATAAAAAAATTTACTTTTCCGAGGCGATTTTTGAAATTACCTCGTCGAAAGCTTCAAAAATGTCAATACTAGGCTGATGAATAGTACAGACGATGGTACGTCCAGTATCAGCGACGTTCTTGACAGCTCTCATAACAATGGCGGCTGCTCTCGCGTCTAGCCCCGTCGTTGGCTCGTCCATGAATATGATCGACGGATTCGCCACTAACTCCACCGCAATCGTCAGTCTCTTCCTCTGCTCCGTCGATAACCCGCTCAGTCCGGCGACTCCCACCAATGCATCTTTGATCTCATCTAATTCGATCGTCTCGAGCACTTGCTTCACGAATTGCTGTATTTCAGATTTCAAACGATTCCGTTACTTTTGAATCGATTTTGATGGAGAAGAGGAAGAAGAAGGAGGCTTACGGTTTTGGTTGCGGAATCGATCTCAGGAGCAAGACGAAGCCAAGCTGAGTAAACCACGGATTCTTCGACGGTGATGTTTGGTGAGTGTATATCTGTTTGTTCACAGTAGCCTGAGACTCTAGCGAACGTTTCTTGAACTTTAGGGAAACCACTGATTCTGATCTCTCCTTCTATGTATCCGCTTGTTTTTCTTCCGGCTAGAACGTCGAGGAGTGTGGTTTTACCGGCTCCACTCACTCCCATTAATGCCGTTAGGATTCCGGGACGGAAAGCTCCGGTGATATTTGATAGGAGTTGTAGTTTCTTCTGATCATATCCTTGGTCTCTCATCTCCTGAAAACATCAAACGATAAGTTAGAGAGCCATGGGGAAAATCTAGTGATATGGTTTGTGGTTTGAGTTATGATAGTTTTACCACGGGCATGTCAACGAAATAGTTCAAGTCTTGGAATGTTACAGTGAGGGGCTTGAAAGGTAAGACCATCTTGCCTGTGGTCAAAGAGAAAGTTTTAGTGAGAGGAATAAGATGGTGAATTAGGGAGAAGTGGGAAGATAGAGAATAAAGTTTTCACCTGTATTCTCATCTTCATTGGTCTTTACAGGGGAACCTGTAGTCTTGTGCTTGACTGGAGAGTCACCTGTTGAATCTTCTTTTCCTTGCAGCTCAAAGAGTTTTTCTTGTGAAATCATGGCTTTAGATGATGTGGGTGCTGTCATTTTTGAAAGAACGTTTTTAGTATGTGGCGGTTTGTGTTTTGAAAGCATTTACATTTACCTAGTAGAATATGAACTTACATTTCAAGAAAGTCAGAGCCAGGGTGAAAATGATGTTAAAGAGCACAGTGAAACCCAACAAGGCACATAATGATACCCAGTACATGTAACCTTCGTAGTCCAGTCCACGGGTTTGGAGTATGCTTCGCCCTAAGGTAACATTATTGGGTTGCATCTACATGTTTAGCCAGATAAATATTGATTAGTGTTGAAGAGTATACAAACAAAAATAAGAAGCTTCAGTGATTAAGAGAGAAAAGGTAAGAGGCTAAGAGAATATCACCTGATTCCACCTTGGAGCGAGGAACTCGTTTACCGATAGCCCAATCTCACCGTAACTCAAAGGATTTACCCAGAATCCCCACTTGAGCCATGCTGGCATAGACGCTGCAGCAAACACAGAACCTTAGAGTCATGCTGAGGTACAACTTTTGAGGCCAGATATAGTACATTGATGGGGGCAAAATCTTACTTGGTGGAATGACAAAACCGGCAAAGACAAATGTGATTAATATACCAAAACTGCCAGCTGTGATTGAAGCAACTACTGTCTGGAAGATTGCAGCTAGACACCGGAACATGGATATCGAGGTGAAGTGAACAGCAAACAGTAGAATGAACTGCTTGAAGAACCTGGAACATTGAACTTCGTCATTCTACAGTGTTCTGAGCACTTTCAGACCTGAATGTGAACCTTTTCCTAGGGTTTAAGTGGCAAAGAACAGGGGAGAAAGCTCACCTGGAGGCTTCAGGGGTGTATCCAATGACATAGTATGTGAGACCGGTCCAAACTAAAGATTCGAAGAACGATAGAGGGACCTTTAACACTGTTGCAGGGATTGCATACGCCCATGCAGGATAGAAACACAACTGCTTCTGCTTGTAAAACACGGCTAAGCGTTGAGCCGTCATAGACAACTCTGGGAATCCGTCA
Source organism: Camelina sativa (assembly GCF_000633955.1). NCBI lineage: Eukaryota > Viridiplantae > Streptophyta > Magnoliopsida > Brassicales > Brassicaceae > Camelina > Camelina sativa. Next base: position 15,739,420 of record NC_025690.1, on the reverse strand, counting down.
ACAAGAAGTATAATGAGGGAGAAAAAGAGGGCACTCATGTAAGAATTTCCATGAATGATATCAATACCCATCCGTGTTCGGATGTACACAGTCATAGTGATGAATGCGGCCATAACAAGCTGCACACATAATAAAGCTAGAAAGCTGAGGAATACTATTAACATCTAAAGGAGGCAAGGAGAGATATCTGTGGATTGAAAACTTCATAATGTACCTGAGATGTCTTGAAAATATAGACGAAATAGTTTCTCTTCATGAGAAGATACTCTCTTGATATGCATGCTATGAACAGCTCCCAGTTTGGAAGAGAATACACACTGAAGGATAAAGCGTCCTTATGGCTTTTGGATTTATCATACGGCTTAGAAAGAGTTTCCTCAATCTTTTTTCCAATACTCAACTCCTTGAACTTCTTCGACAACATTTCTACTGAGACAAAACTATAAGGTAAATCTTCGTGCCGCCAGTATTGGGCTTGGTCTTTTTTGGATATAACCTTCAAGGCAGAACATGAGAGGATCAACAACTCATGACTTCAAAAGCACAAAATTTCATTTTAGGGATGAGTGTTTTTACCTCCTGGAGAAAGTCTGCAACACCTTTCCTCTCAGGGCATTCAAATCCACAATCCTCAAAGAATTTCAGGACTTCGCCCCGCGGACCATGATACACGATTCTTCCTTTAGCCATCAGCATAACGTCATCAAAGAGGTCAAATGATTCTGGGGCCGGTTGAAGAAGCGAAACAAGCACAGTAGCGCTTGATATGTGAGCAAATTGCTGAAGAGACTTGACAATCTGAAAAGCTGTGGAGCTGTCTAAGCCATTTGTTATTTCATCCATAAACAGAGCCTTTGTCGGGCCAACAATCATCTCAGCTGCAAACATTCAGAGATTCAAGAACTTGCTTTAGAAAGAATATGTCAGCAACTATTTATATTTTTGAAGGATTCGAGCTATGAACTAACCTGTGGTAAGACGCTTCTTTTGGCCCCCTGATATACCTCTCCTCATCACATCTCCAATCAATGTTTCTGCACAAATGTCAAGTCCGAGAATCTGCAAATGCAACAGAAGACCTAAGAACCAAAGAAAAAAGGCCAGATTATCAGCCAGGTCTATCAAAGAGACTATTATTACCTTCAAGATATAATCTGTTTGCAGACTTCTTTTCAGGCCTTCAACAGAAATTGCCTATAGGAAAACAAAAAGTCTCTAATCAACCACCTGAATTTAAACAGAATACGCTTTCAGGGATTTGAGAGTGTCAGAGGAATGTACTTTCATGTAAGCATCCACTTCTGTGTCAGGAATGATTCCTTTTTCCTTTTCTCTTTTACTAACTTCCATCATAATATCTGTTTCCGCAGGAAAAATAGAGAATCAACAATTCATACATTAATGCATTGGTGAGTACAATGGTTGGTTGATAAAAATTTACCTGTTCGGCTACCGACGCCTTGACAACGAGCTGAGAAGTCAACTGTCTCCCTAACAGTCATCTCTGCAATGTGCAGGTCATATTGACTTATGTACGCCGAGGTTTTCTGAGGAACAAACTCGTCTAGTCTGTATCCATTGTAAGAGATTTCACCTGAAAACTGTGGAAACAAAAAGGAAAACAAAAGAAAAGGTAAACATTTCACATATATGCACCAAAAATAAATCTCCAAAAGAAAATTATATAACTGCTTTCATCATTAGAACCTTTAGATTGTTTTCTAAATTTCCAGACAAGGCCTTTAACAAAGTTGTTTTACCGCATCCAGGAGGACCAAGCAACAATGTTAACCTGCAACAACAAGAAGCATAAACACACTTAAAACATTGATCAAGACTAGTGATAAGATGATGTAACTCCTTCAACTACGAACCTTCCGGGCTTTATAATGCCATTAACATCATTTAGAATGCTTATCTTGGCTTCGTGTGATTTTGCACCAGTGAGCTTCACCAGTTCCTGGAGAAATATAAGCACATGATAATTCACTTTAGAATCTTTTGGAGAACTTATATCTATTGACGAAGGAGTCGGCATTAACAATTTTGTGATTTTGCAGAACTTTTTTGATTACTCACAGAGATTACGCGCTTAGCAGTGTTCCACAGTGTTGGAAGTGCTTTGCCTTCAACAATCTCGCACTCGGCGGCCACTTTTAAACTCTTGTACCTCACTTCTATGGTCGGTAACTCCATCCCAACTCTGCACAACAAAGTTTCAAGCTCAAAACTCTCAAGAAACCGAACATCACAAAAGGGTAAAGCTTTTTTTCTAGAGATTTTGTTTTAGTTTACCTGTCTACTCTTCTTCTGATTTTCTTCAGCAACTTGAGATTATCATTCTCAATGTGTTTGATAAGTTTCTCAATCATGAGATGACGTTCCGTGGCTCCAAGCTTTGAGACATCAACGACTCTTTTTCCGTTCTCGGTGATGGACTTATCGCCATCATCGATAAGAGTCGATCTCATACGTTTTGCAGTTGGTAATCTCTCAATCTCAGCCCATTGCAGAGCATAATCTGCATCATGATGATCACCATTAACATCACCATCATTATCAGGTTCATATATTGAAGAGTTGCTTCTGAAACTAGAAGTGTGTCTCCGGAACGATGATCTGATGCTTCTTCCAATCTCTGCTAGCTCAACTCTCAACGACTCAATCTCGTCTGCTCCAACCATATTATGAGCCATTTTGGGTTGGCTTAACGGGTTTGACCTCTTTGAGATTAGAAATTCGAAAGTCTAAAATGAGAGATAAGGTTATTTGCATTTTGACTTATGTATATATATATATATCTTTGGATCGTTCAAATTGACACATTTCAGTTTTCAATGATGTAAGGGACTACATCAGCTTCTGTTCTCAGTTTTTGAATCAATTCCCGAGTTTCCAGGTCATTTATTTTGTATGTTATACTAAAGTAATAATAAAACACATGCTATCAACTGGAAACAGACAATTTCTAGAAGAGGAAGATATGATTATTCTAGATTACTTGTAGTACTTTTTAATTTATGTAATCACTGCAATACTCAAAGTTCTCGTTGAAAGCTGTAAGATCGTGGAGAATTAAATCTCAGTTTTATATTTATGATGTCTATATGTTTCATAGTTTAGAATTTTAGATTCCCTTTCAAAAATATCACATAATTACGTATGGGTTTTATATTGGACCATTCCGACCAACAGAAGCAGCATGAATCCCACCAATTTTACAACAAAATCACATAATTACGTATGGTTATGTATCTAAATGTTACAGAAACAAAATATTTACTCATCACAAATGATAAAATCATTTAATTACATTATAACAAGTTTTAAAAATATCAATTTATATAATAGACAAAAATATATATATATATATAATAAGATAAACACCGTTCATTAAAGATAGTCAAAACTGGAATTCTCTAATAAAAATAAAAATTGTGGCTCCAAAATAATGGGCATCAATACGTGTCTTACATGCCTTTTTCGCGCCGGATTATGGAAGATTTCACGCTTTCGAGACAGTAGAGAATAGTAAAAACTTTCAAGTTTTGCAAAAGATTTGGAATTGTTATTTTACAAAGATAGCGGCCTTGTTTTGGTTTAGTATCTTTATGATCGACTGGTTTTCTCTGTAGAAGTTGTTCTCTATTTTAGATTGGTAGACTCCCTTATCTTTGGTATTTTTTTAGCCACTTTATTTGTTATCTTTTGGTATGGATTCTCAAAGTTGTTTTGTAAACATCTTTCGATGATTTTCTATTTCAATTTATCCATGTATATTGTAAGATCCATGTAAGACTCCCCTAAAAGAGAGTTTCATGATTCTAATTTCATATATTGGGTTTTGGTTGGGAAAATAAAAAATAGGATAAAAGGTTTTAAAATTACTATCTATTTGTATTCTATAACATATGACAAAAATATTACCTCTATTTGATGCATTTATCATGTTGTATATATTTTAAAGACTCAAAATTTTGTTCTCTCTAAAAAATAGAAACATGTGTTCCATTCTCTTAGTAATATATATCTGCATATAAAATCAGTAAAAGAAATTCTATAAAAATAAAGAGAGTGAAAACTGAAATTCTCTAAAAAATAAAGATTGTGGCTCCGAAATCATGGGCATCGACATGTGTCCTACATGCCTTTTTCGTGCCGAATTATGGAAAACTTCACGCTTCCGAGAGAATAGAGAGTAATAAGAACTTTCAAGTTTTGCAAAAAAATTGGAATTGCTACTTTAAAAAGATAGCTGTCTTGTTTTGTTTTGCTACTAGTTTTCTTTATAATTTATCATGGGCATCAATATGTGTCCTACATGCCTTTTTCGTGCTGGATTATGAAAAATTTCACGCTTTATAAAGAGTAGAGAATAGTAAGAACTTTCAAGTTTTACAGAAAATTTATTTGGAATTGCTATTTTTAAAAGATGGCGACCGTGTTTTAGTTTCGTATATTTATGACCTACTGGTTTTCTCAGTAGAAGTTATTTTCTATCTTTTAGATTGCTAGATTCCCTTATTTTTGGTATTGTTTTAGCCTGCTTTTTTTTGTAATATTTTGGTATGGCTTCTGAAAGTTGTTTAAAAATTGGAATTGCTACTTTAAAAAGACGGCGGCCTTGTTTTGGTTTGTATATTTATGACCGACTAGTTTTCTTTATAGAAATTATTTTCTATTATGGACATCAATATGTGTCCTACATACATTTTTTGCGCCGAATTATGAAAATTCACGCTCCCGAGAGAGTAGAGAGTAGTAAGAACTTTTAAATTTTGCAGAAAAATTGAATTTGCTATTTTAGAAAGATGGCGGCCTTGTTTTGGTATTTATATTTATGACCGACTAGTTTTCTCTATAGAAATTATTTTTTATTTTTTATTATGGGCATCAATATGCGTCCTACATGCTTTTTTTGCGCCGTATGATGAAAAATTTCACGCTTCCGAGAGAGTAGTGAGTAGCAAGAACTTTTAAGTTTTGCAGAAAATTTGAAATTGCTATTTTAAAAAGTTGGCGACTGTGTTTTAGTTTCATATATTTATGACCGACTGGTTTTCTCGGTATAAGTTTTTTTCTATCTTTTAGATAATTCTCTTATTTTTTGTATTGATTTAGCCGCTTTATTTGTTATATTTTGGTATGGCTTGTGAAAGTTGTTTTGCCAACATCTTCCCATGATTTTCTACCTCAATTTACTTATGTATAATGTAAGATCCATGTTTCATATTTTGGGTTTTGGTGGGAAAAAATAGAATTTTTTTTTAAATTTTATATATTTATATTATATAACAGATGACAAAAATATTACCTCTATTTGAGGCATTTATCATGTATTTATATATTTTAAAGAACTTAAAATTGCGTTTTCTCTTTTCTCTAAAAATAAAAACATATGTTCCATCTTTTTAGTAATATATATCTGCATATAAAAACAGTAAAAGTAAGAAAGAGGATGAAAGCAATGACATGTTAAGATGTTGAAAGAAAAGTTGGTTACAATGAAAAATAAACAATACTAATAAACGAATCAGCATGACACAGCCCTCCCTCAGCTAATTAAAACCTCTCCCTTTGCCGTTTGTCTCCTTTTATTTTATTGAAGTTGAATTCATAATAATTAAAAATGTTCTCTTCCTACTCGTAGTTTCGTTCGGCAATTTTTGACGCATTCAATTTATTTCTCTTTACTTTCATATTTTCTCTCGGGAATCAACACGATTGAAGTAAACCGCGAGCATTTTTAAAATCGATTTCAGGTTTGTCTGACGACAAATAATTAAGTTGGTTAACTTCTAAGATAGGCAAATTTGAGTGTTTACAAGGTTTCACGTAGTCGCGGCAGCCAGTAGTGCGAGGCCTGATTGATTTAAATGATGCTGTTTACTGTTTTTGCTAATTATTGAAAGGAATATTAGCAACAACAGTAAAAATATCCATTTATATAATAGACAAAAATACATATTTAATAAAATAAACACGTTCGTTTATTAAAGATAGTAAAAACTGAAATTCTTTAAAAAAAATAAAGACTGTGATTCTGAAATTATGGGTATTAATACGTGTCCTACATGCATTTTTCGTTCCGGATTATGGAAAATTTCACGCTAACGAGAGAGAGTAAAGAGTAGTAAGAATTTTTAAGTTTTGCAAATAATTTGAAATTGCTATTTTAAAAAAATGGCGGCTTTATTTTGGTTTTGTATCTTATGACCGACTGGTTTTCTCTGGAGAAGCTATTTGCTATCTTTTGGAATGGTAGACTCTCTTATCTTCTATATTGTTTTAACCCCCTCTGTATCATGCAGATTGTAACCTTCCTTGATTAACTCGTCTTAGAATGACCTTGAACCTAGAAAAAGTATGTTTTCAAGTCAATTATTTTACTGGTTACAACCCAAAAGAGACTACTCTCTACTAAAATGTCGTTTCCATTTCCAATCAATTTTAACAACTGCTTACTATTTCCAAAAAAATAATATATGTGAATAGAAACTTCATTATCTATATATACATTTTTGGATACATTTAGCAAATAAATCATGAAGTTCATACATTTAGCATGCCAATGATATTAATTATTAATTTGTTTTTCATTTAAGTAATTAATATTAAGTTTTGATTTTGGAAAACAAGATTTTCATTCTAATAAAATTTCCAAAACAATAAGAACCACTTCCTTTAACATTAAGTATTAATTTATAATTAATTTTATTAATATTAAATTAATTGTATGTTATAGTTCCTATAATATAAAACAATAAACCTAAAACAAAATACTTTCTACACTAACTAATATATATATATATATATATATATATTTGTAAGGTTGTACATTTTAAAAAATACAAATTAAATATCAGTTGTTAATATAGTTAATCTACAATTTAAATAGCTCCGCCGTATACCGTGTTTTACATATTTAGACTTTAAATTGACATTTTTTTGTTTTTCAGTATTAAATAAATTTGGCAATGATGAGAGTAGTTGTTCTGAGTTTATAATTTAGGAGAATGGGTTTAAGCTTATTTTCTCCAAGAACCCCAAAAAGTCTAAGCTCAAACTCGTTTTAAGCATCCACAAAACATTAAAAGGATAGATAGCGTAGCGCTGTCTATGTAGAGAATTAGAATTATGACAATGATCGTCGATCGACCAGAACAAGTTTCACTAATCAACCATTTACCACACTGTGGTCTCTGTTTTGCTTAGACACTAGAAACTGTTGAGACTAGGATCTTATTTATAAAAGTTGTACAGTAAAAAAAAAAACACATTCAGAAGCTGATCAACTAAATATGCTTGAGAAAGAAAATTAAATAAATGTTCACTTGACAGGAGCAAGAAGGGTGTAGAGAAGGAGGAATGAGACAATGACGATGGCTCCAATAAGTGTGAACCTCGGACTAGTCCAAAGCATTAGATTAGATCTCTCTGCTTTTTTAATGGGATCGATTTCTTCAGACGCCGGATAATCCGATCTCGGAGGATTCCAGGTCACGTACTTGTCCATGTTGAATTGAGAGAACAATGTCTTCTTGCTCTGTTTCTTGAAACTCTTCCACGCCTTGTCCCAATCCGTCGACGATTTATCACCACCTGACATCAAATCAATTGAACCAAATCAAACCGATCCAATTATATATAATATTCGAGATAATTTACGACAATCTCTCACCGTTGGACTCGTTTGCGTTACGGGGAGGTTCGTTTTTGGAGCAACGGAACCTAGAAGAGGATGTGAATCTTGGGATGATCCGGCAGATGTTGGGAGAATTTAAGCCGGAGATTCGTACTGAAATGTCCATTTTTCCGATTTCGGTTCGGACAAGAAAAGAATCTGAGTGTTGTTGTTGTTGTGTTCTTCTTCGATTCTCCGCCGGACAATGTTCCTTAGCCAGTTTCAATCTCTTGTTGTGTCTTCGTTGGTGACACGTGGCTATCAATGGGACCCCTAATTATTATTATAAATTCTGAACCGGAATGGTTATTTTACGGGTTTAAATCTGGTTAGGGTAATACCCGACCGAGCCGGAAATTGACACTTCTATTTTAAGCGGCAACTAGCAGTGCTACACCTCAGTAATGGAGAGCCTAGGGTTTTCATATGGTTTGAGAAGATGACATCTTTTATATCGAGCCTAATGTTAGGCTAACTCTGTAACTCATGACTACATTCATATGTGTTTATCTTTGATTTCATAATTTTCATTTACAACAAAGGAAAAAAAAGTAAAACTTATGAACAAGTTGAAGATCCATACTTACTGGACCCTCAGTGTAATCAGTCTCTAGTTGCATATATTTCCTTTGGCATTTAGTTATGACCTTATCTTTTCACCAGACCCGCTCTCTTGTTCATCTCCACTGTCCATCCTCATTGGACGGACCAGATCGTATAAACTTCACTCAAAACACTAGGCTACCTCATTGTAACCGAAACAAAATAAAAAAAAATTGACTACTCATTTTTGAAAAATTCCTCAAAAAATTCAACACTTTCAGTGAAAATTTGTATTAAATATTTCTCCTCTAAAACAAAAGTTTGTTTTTTTAGTTTTTTTCTTCTTTCACAATACTAATAAACTAAACAAGAATGTCACTAATATATTCCATTAGATTATAGTATATATCATATTAACAATTTTCTACAATTTTGGCTTGTGTGATTTTTTTTTTTTACCTCAAAAAGTGATTTTTTTTTTTTTAATTTACAGAAATACAAATTTTTAGGGAAAAAATATAAAAATATCCCAAGTGGGAGAGATATTTCAAGAGGATAAAAGATTTTTTGGCGATAAATATCAAAAAGCTCTCACAGTTTCTTATCTGCACTCTCACAAACCCTCTCTCTCTCTCTCTCTCTCTCTCTCTCGCAGCAGAACTCTTTTCTAAAACCTTATCTTCTTCTTCAGAGCTTTTTTTTTAGCTTCGAGAGAGCAAAATTCTCAAAAGCTAAATAGCCAACCATGTCTGCCTCTGCTTCTTCTCTCTCCGCTTTCAAACCTAAATCCCTTCCCCTCTGCGTTTCCAGGCCCGCCGCTTCCGTCTCCGTCTTGCCTCCTTCCCTCTCCTTCAAACTTCACTCCGACCACCTCGTCTCTCTCTTCGCTTCCTCCTCCTTGAAATGCTCTTCCCCCGCTGCTGAGTACCAGTCTCGGTTCGTCAGCAACGTTGCCGTGTCCTCTGATTTCGAAGTGGAGGAAGATGACATGTTCGCCGACGGTGACGATTCGGCACCTGTGGAGCGTAGCTCCTTCTCTCCTGACCTTAAGCTCTTTGTTGGTAACCTTTCTTTTAACGTTGATAGCGCTCAGCTCGCTCAGCTCTTTGAGAGCGCTGGCAATGTTGAGATGGTTGAGGTGAGATTTACCTTTTTAGGGTTCTCCTTTTTTTTCAGATTTGGATTTTCACTTCTTGAATTGTTGTTGATGGATATAATGATTTGCTTATTAACTTTGTGAAATGGGGTTCGAATCTGTTTGTGTAAGCGTTATAGTGAATCTTGTTGTGTCCTCTGTTTATAATGGATTGATATTTTATAGGTAATCTATGATAAAATGACTGGACGGAGCAGAGGTTTCGGATTTGTGACAATGTCCACTGCAGCTGAAGTTGAGGCAGCTGCTCAGCAATTCAATGGCTATGTAAGAGCATATGTACTTTGGTTCTTTGCTATAGTTTTGCTTGTGTGGATTGTTATGTTTTAGAGATAGTTAAATTGTGCTGTTTAGACGTCATGGTTGAAATCATAAAATTCGGAATTTTTTTTTGTAGTATGTTTTTCTGTATTCCGTCTATAAGATGCATCTTTGATGAAATCTGTCTCAACTATAAGGTGGTTGTTGTTTAGAGATAAATTTGCCGAGATAATTGTTGAACCTTTTGTTTTAGTTGTACCGTCTTGTGCATTGTGGTTGTGGCTGTTTTTTTATCAATTACTTTGAAATGAACATTTTCAGGAATTTGAAGGCAGACCCTTGAGAGTTAACGCTGGCCCTCCTCCACCTAAGAGGGAGGAATCCTTCTCCAGAGCACCAAGGAGTGGCGGTTATGGTTCTGAGCGTGGTGGGGGTTACGGTTCTGAACGTGGTGGTGGTTACGGGTCTCAACGAGGTGGTGGTTACGGTTCTGAACGAGGTGGGGGTTACGGAGGGTCTCAACGTTCCAGTTATGGTTCTGGATCAGGCTCAGGTTCAGGCTCAGGTTCGGGAAACCGTCTTTATGTAGGAAACCTCTCTTGGGGTGTGGATGACATGGCTCTTGAGAACATGTTTAATGAGCAAGGAAAGGTTGTTGAAGCCAGAGTCATTTACGATAGGGACAGTGGTAGATCTAAGGGTTTTGGGTTTGTGACACTCAGCTCTTCACAGGAGGTTCAAAAGGCCATCAATTCTTTGAATGGTGCAGTAAGTATCATCTCCTTTCTCTTTTTGCATAATACTCGATCAGTACTTCTTACAGTAAGATAAAACATCTGTTACTACTTCTCTGTAGGATTTGGATGGAAGACAAATAAGAGTCTCAGAGGCTGAGGCTAGGCCACCAAGAGGCCAGTTTTGAGCGGCCACCCCACTTCACCTTCTCAAAAAATGCAGATTCTGGAGGGTAAGACTCTCAAATTCTCAGCCATGTTCGAGCATTTTCTTTCTGATTGTCTGGCTACAAACGACTAAATTAGTTGAATCTTGAATTGTAACAGGTTCTTTGAAGCATATGGGGTTAAGAGTGAGAAGATGGCGGTTTCAGACAGTAACTAAAACTCACTGCTGCTGCACGCTAGGCTTTATTCCGCCTTAGATGTATGAAGATCATAAAAGGAATGGTCTTTTTTTGAGAAAGATAACGATTAGGTTAAAGCAGAGACCCCTGTTTTCTTGTCTGTCTGAATTCTGCGGATGATTTTAGTTGGATTTGCATTTTTCTTCTTCCCTTTTTTTGTTGGTATTTTGACACCTTTGGCTTTTTTTGGAATATGAGAGTGTGACTGTAGCAGTCTATTTTGTTTAATGTTTTTGATCTTCTGTTCTAAATACTAGTTCATCTAAATTCTTAAAAATTTCAAAATGAAATTTTTTGTGGAATGCTTTTGACTTTTGAGGTTGTATATATAATGAATTCTCATATACCACCAATAGGAAGAAGAAGAAGAAGAAGAATTACTTGAATTGTGTACTCTGGTTTGAAACCAATGGTTTGATCCGTGCATATTCGTTCCTTTTTTTATGAAATCAGGTGTTAGTGGGCCTAAACGCTAGTACATACAGATAGGCGGCTATACTATATATTGTTAAAGGGCTTCAGAGGCAGAGTTCTTGAGTGCTCCACACATACACTTGTATAACTACCTAGTCTGACTCAATCCCGGCCCATTGGCAGCCTTACAAGTAATCTAATACTAATTTCCCTTACACGTAATATACCAAAATTAATAATGTCTATGAATATAGTGTGCGGTGCCGATGTCATCGTGAGGAAGGTATCTTCGACGTCATGAACTTGGAACAAAAAAATAATACCAAGGAAAAAGAAAAAAAGAATTGGTTGAACTTGAACACGGAAAAGTTGAGAAACAAATGGGGCATAGCAAAATGACCGAAAGCAGAGGAAGGAACATTGAAGTGAATTAATGGGGAAGATTATGTCTCAAAAATAAAGAACACAACGAATACATTTATGTCACTTTGCTCTTTCTACATCATACTTCCACCACTCTTCCTGCCTACAAGTTAGGCCTTTCTCTTCCTTCTTTTTCGTTTTGTCTTTCGTATATCAACTTCAACCTTATATTAATGCTTATGTCTAACATACACGTACGTACGTATGTTATAGGGACGACGTGTTTTATTACAGATGAGTAATGTTATAGGTGTAAGTCCAACACTAGTTCAGATCTCTATAACACAAATTATCTTTACGTAAGAAAGAAGACAAAAAAAAACATAATTTAAAAACTATGTTTCCCTTAATCAAACTCGTATTTTGGTCGAATTCTTTTATGTGTTGTGATCCTTTAATCATCGAATATCTCCTATGAAAATCACACACAATGTAATTAGGGGGATATGTGAATCCTTTAGACCGACTTTTAAGCCGTAGTAGTAACTAAGAAGAAACATGTAGTTAGAAACGAATATTCTTTAGCCTTTAATTTAGAATTCTTTTTAAAATTTTATTTAATATTGTACACAATGGTTTACAAATCGGCCTATATATGAAATAAGTGAATATCTATTCTTGTGGCCGGTCTGTTAATTGGATTTAACAACAATTTGTCAATTTGTAACTTCTCTTTCTTTTTTTTTCTTTTTTTTTTTTTGTGTGTGGAGTATATTTAATAAACATATAATATATGCATGTCAAGAGTGTAGCAATTTCTGTGATACCAACTTTCTATATATTCAAGATTAGCGATATGATTTATGAATTATGAAAGAGTTTAAACTGAAAACTGTGAATTGATGATACCAAATGTATGAGAGGTTTATACTTCATTTTCAAAATTCACAAAGAACTTTATTGCATGCCTCCTAGTCTACCTTTTATTTATTTTGTTGGGTACTTGCACTCCACGTACAACCATCTCTTAAATAATATATCGAAGTATCATTCAAGAATATTCTGTTTTTCATTAATTTTTGTGGTTTAAAAGTGCTATCAGTGGTGTAATTTAGGTTTTTTTTGTGTGTGTGTGTGTGTTTAACACTAGTTTAAGTTATTTACTCCCATGACATCCATCATTAAGTATAATTTCATCATGAGGTAAAAGTGGTAGTCTCATCTATGTCAGTTTCGGTTTCAAAAGAAACAGAGTTTTTCAACGTGGAATGATAGGTAAGTAGTACACTGTTCAACTATTTGGGAGATCAGTCAGGTTAGGTAACTAATTATGTCTGGAAACTTAATCATATTTATCTAAATTAACACACATATATATATATATATATATATGCACCATAATGACTGGTGTACTCTCATGGCAGATTTCGGGCGGTCGTAATTGCAAATGGGGGCCCTTTGTTTGTACAGCTGCAGTGCATATGGTCGTCATTAGGCTCTTTCATTAACATCAAATTTAATACAATTTTGTTGGAAATCAAAGAAAAAAGTAAATTGTCTGATAGAAACTAGAAAGCGAGGAGCCTTTTCACTGCTCTTCCTGCTTCTTGTGTATTCGGCGCCAGCACACACTTTTTCTACAAACATCCATTATATGTATGCATCCATCAAATGGACCATATTTATTATGCTTTTTTATTATTTTCGATTTTTAATACATTTTTATGCTGTTAAGATAACTTAACCATGTTATACTTCGAGTTTTTTGTTTTGTTTTTTGATGAAAAAATAGTTCGAGTTTAAAACATTATACCATCATAGTCGATAACTTATGGTGAATCAAATTAACCGAGTAGTACAATTCTCTTGATATCTAAAGAGAAACTTTTGTTACGAAATCAAAACCAAAAGCAAATGAATGTTGAATATATCGAGAATTAACTAATTATGTCGTTTTACACTATACTACCAGTCTACCATCATATAGTATATTCGATTATAGTAGTATAATAGAATTACAAAATTAGGTTTGACAATGATAAACCCAAGAGGAATGTAGAGTGCAGTAAGAAAACAAAACAAAAGAGTTAAATCTGCATGCAAGCATGCAGATACAAATACACATTGGTTTCAAGAAGTAATTATTTGTTTATAATCTCTAAACCGCGCGCACAATATATAAATCTGATAGGGCAGCTTAGCTTGCACTGAGTTCTTGGGATTGCATTTTAAAAAAAAAAGTTTTGTTCTTGCACATTAATTATATTCTCTGTAGTCCAATTAAGTATGAGAGAGTATGGGGTTAGTACTGTCCATTAATGTCCGTGGAAGAAAACAAGTTAATAGCCCGTGGTTTATAACAATGAGCTGTGGTTCCATACTACTATGCCTTGTAGTACTAATTCATTGAGATCAATCATTTAATAACCTAAGAACAGAGTTCCATACTACTATGCCTTTTAGTACAACTTCATCATCAACTCTTCGAAAATAACAGTTCAAATATATTCACTAAATCCATATTTTTTGGGAGAAAAAAACATGAAAAACCCTAATATTAATTTGCTTCTTTTTCGTTTTTGTTTTCACGTGACGCGTGGAAAACGATGTCAAGAAGGTTTCATGTTTTCTATATACCTCATCATTTGAACAAACTTGCATATTATACTCTATATTATCTTACACTGTGTCTTGCTACTTTGATATATAAGTCATTGCTTCGAAGCCAAGCACAATCAATTTTTTACATACATTGACTACATTGAACCAAGCTCCACGATCATAACCTCTACCCAGCATGGCAACATTATATTTATAGTATTTTTGTAAACCTATATATTTTCTTTCGAATTTATTTCCAATAACGTCATCCTCTCTATTAGGGATTTCTAAATTAAATAAAATCGTTTGTTAGCACATTAGATCCTTGTAATAATATATCATTGTGGTGAATAACGAATAATTTATACATAAAGCCATATTCTAACATATGCGGGTATAATTTAAATAAATTAATAGAAATGGCCATGGATTAGAGAGATATCCATTATCCAAATGTACAGGGGATATGGGTAAAGCCAAGAGAGCTTTTGATATCTACGAAACCATTATCATTAGAACAAAAAAAAAAGCAAGAAAAGTGGAATATAATTAAATGTATTCAAAAAGAAATGTTTGATATGCATAGAACAAGATGGAAGGAGGAGATTGTCTACATAGGGGAGGGTAAACGAGACTACATTGATAATTAAAAAAAGGCCATATATAAAACTCGTTTTGTATTTCTTATTTCAATCATCAATGGCACATTCCTCCATAACCCAGACATCATCATCTCCTCTAGTTATACATATTATGATGTTATGGAGTATATATGCTACATGTTTGTGTATCACTTCCTTTACTCATCACTAGTTTTGATCACACCTTTATTTTAAATATTAGAGAGTTGAAAGTAAATTATATTTGGACCCATCTTACATGTTCAGATATATGTTGACAATGAAATTTCTATTTTCATTTTTTCATTGTGTCGAAAAAATGAAAATTTTGTTTTGTTCTAGAAAAAGGGAATCAAAAAGTGAGGTAGCTTTATATCTAAATCAGTTTCTTTAATCTAAAGATGTTTTCTTTGTCACTTCCCATTATCTTCGGCACGACAAGTTTTAAATCGTTTTAAAACAAACATAGAAAAACATGTAAGGAATATTTCATTTTCAAGTATCCATGCAATTTTCTTATAATTTTGAAATTTTGATGTATATATTTGAATTATGATTTGTCATATAAATTTGATTTCAAAAATGAGCTTAATTCAATATGAATCTCTCTAAAAGATCGAATGCTTTTTCTTCTATACAAAAGTAAAAAAAGCTTTGACAACTTTGGTAAATTCATATGGTTGCATAAATATCTCTCATATGTAATCTTACACTGCACATAGTAGTATAAATTTGGCTAATTCCCAATAAACTGTCAATAAAACATCGATCCATCCCATTTTAATTCTTCTTCTTTCTTCGGTTCCAAAGTCTTTGGAGTGAATAAGTAGAT
>NC_025690.1:15688883-15723778 GCF_000633955.1 Camelina sativa | reverse complement strand
GGGGGGGGGGGGGGGTGAGCCTACTTACTAATAACTAGGGATTGGACTCGCACATACGTACACGTACGGAATTAAGTTTTTAAAAAAACTAAGTTTGCAATTAGGTTTAGACTATTTTAGGCACATGCAGATTTATATTATTTGGTGTTAATTTTTGTAAACTAAACCTATAGAGGTTTTTTTTATATATACTTGTTTGTATTTTATTAAAAATAGTGAGAGACCTATAATATTAAATTCGGAAAAAATATAAAATTGTCTAATTTAATTCAACCCAAAGTCTTTAGGGACCATAATTATAGAAATCCATTATATTTTTAGATGGATCTTGTGTTGAAAATTATATAAGCCTCATCTTTGTATTGGTTGAAGTTCTCATTAAAAGAAAAAAAAAACAAAAGAAAGAAAGAAATGAAACAGCAAAAAACAATTGGTATGTTCACTGGAGGAAATCGGCACCACCAAAGTCAATGATTAACTCGATAATAGTTCCATCAAATTAGATGTGTTTGTTAAAATAAAATAAACAAATTCAATTACTACAATTATAATTGACCAAAAAAATATAAGGTTAAGTAAAAAAATATAACAAAAAGGGCAAAACATATTTGATCTCACATATTCCTAATTGAAAAATACCAGTGGAAAAAAATATAATATAATAAGAGTGGGAAAATAATGAAATATGTAAAAGGTAAAAGTAAAATTTAGGGATATAATATTTACAACTAACAACGTATTTTGGGCCCGTATTTTGCTTAATCACATTTTGATGGGCCTCCTATTATATTTCGGACCTCTTTAAGTTTTTTTTTTTTTTTTTGTTTCGACCATGTGAAAAAGAGGGAGGAAAACAATAACACCGATACTTTTCCAGAAGATGAAAAACTTTACTTTTACAGAGACGATTGATCAAAAGTGACGATTTGTAGCAAAAATCTTCCAATCAAATGTGATCATCATCGAATCCATCTACGATTTTAAGCTAAGACCGGATCAAATAACGTATAGTTTGAAGAGGTGAGTAAGAATTTGTATGTGTCTTATACTTTTTTATTCCCAGTTGTATGATTTGATTATTATTCTTATTAAACTTTCATGGATCAATAGATATTGGGTAAGATTCTTCAAGTTATCTCTGTTAACATGTGTTACTTTTTCATGTTTGGATCAAGTTTTAGAATAGATTTTTAGTTTCGTTTTCAGATTTTATTTCGATGCTTCAAATTCTAGTTAATTGATCTGAGACGATTTTAATATTATAGATTTTGATTTCTGTTTATTGATTTATTAGATTCCATCTAGTATATGAATGTTGAAGTATATTGACCGAAATATAATATTTGGGCCGATGGCTGAATTTTTTGAAATGTATACTGGATGAGGCTATTCAGAAAAAGAAACTTGAAGAAGAGGTCACATTTTTACAACCACCTAATAACCTGCTTTTTGCACATGATAACAAATGTATCTTCGTAGTGATTTTGGTCCGACCTTGAGTTTCATAAATTTGGTAGCTCACAGTTGAGTCTTCTTCTTCTAGATGAGACAATGCTCGTACAAAGGGACCAAACGTTTGCTACCCTCACGGCATTTCCAAGCAAAAGATAATCTGTGAACGGACAGAAGGCACTGTTTGCTACACTATGTGAGCAAGGTAATAGCAATTTCTTCTAAAATGTTTAAGTCAGTGTGTGTAAAACTGCTTTTGTGGTTCTTAAAACTTTCTATCCTGAATGTTTGGCGAATCTTGCGGCCAAAGGTAACTTTTTCTCACTCACATACATATATGATCATCTCTTGAGATGTTTTGTTGCTATAAGTTCTCATTGTTCCCCTATTTTTCTTTTGATTCGATAAGCAGAGGCAAATAAAGTTAAGGTGGGCTTACAACGTTGTTAATGATTCTCAGAAGCTACGAAGATGAAACTGTCTGAAGAGGCGCCGCTGGTGCAATCGCCAATCTCGCAATGAATGGTAAACACTTATGGATACTGATTAATAACAATTGGAGGTTAAACAGATGGTGAAAGCTGACACAGACTAATCAAATGGCTATTATTTTCTCTTTCTATCCTATAATTTCTTTAAAGCTATTAAAATTAAGAAATTTATATTTTGTGTGTTGATTAACTTGGTATGACATATAGTTGTTTGAATTTTTTTTAATGAGAATTACCTAAAAAAACTCACTCTTAAACTTCGTCTTCACAACAATAATTATTGCTACTGTACTTTTGCATTTTGCAGATTCAAGAAGTAAACACTTGGCTATAAATACATCCAAGGGATTGAAGGAGAAAATGACTTTCTCGAAAATTTGAGAAATAATATAGGTAAGTAGTAAATTATTTAAATGCCTAAACAATAATAGATTATATGAAATATATAAGGTATATAACCATAAACCATCTCCAAGAATTCTTCATTATGCCGAGAACCATAACTTAGCTTTGTTCCTTTAGAACCATAATCATAGCTTAGCTTTGTTCCTTTAGTTGAACTGGAAAAGAAAACAGTTTTATTAAACATAAGAGTTGCTTATTTTCTGTTAATGAAAATGATAATATAAAAACAGGAAGATAAACCAATAAAGATATCATATTTGATTGTGTTAGAATATAAAATACACACGTAAGAGAGTTTTTAAAATGGTATGGTCTCCACTCGTTAGTCTTTTCATATTTAGTCTTCTCATGAGAGATTTATTGAGTGCATTCTTTTTTCAATATAGATCAATAGATGCACATCGGGTTATAGAAGTCATGTTCAGAAAGCTCATCTTGTAGGCTTGTGGTGTTGCCTTCATCTATTCACTTGCATGAATTTCTCGAGAACTTTCCAATCTCCATGNTTGAGATGTTTTGTTGCTATAAGTTCTCATTGTTCCCCTATTTTTCTTTTGATTCGATAAGCAGAGGCAAATAAAGTTAAGGTGGGCTTACAACGTTGTTAATGATTCTCAGAAGTTACGAAGATGAAACTGTCTGAAGAGGCGCCGCTGGTGCAATCGCCAATCTCGCAATGAATGGTAAACACTTATGGATACTGATTAATAACAATTGGAGGTTAAACAGATGGTGAAAGCTGACACAAACTAATCAAATGGCTATTATTTTCTCTTTCTATCCTATAATATCTTTAAAGCTATTAAAATTAAGAAATTTATATTTTGTGTGTTGATTAACTTGCATTTTGCAGATTCAAGAAGTAAACACTTGGCTATAAATACATCCAAGGGATTGAAGGAGAAAATGACTTTCTCGAAAATTTGAGAAATAATATAGGTAAGTAGTAAATTATTTAAATGCCTAAATAGTAATAGATTATATGAAATATATAAGGTATATAACCATAAACCATCTCCAAGAATTCTTCATTATGCCGAGAACCATAACTTAGCTTTGTTCCTTTAGAACCATAATCATAGCTTAGCTTTGTTCCTTTAGTTGAACTGGAAAAGAAAACAGTTTTATTAAACATAAGAGTTGCTTATTTTCTGTTAATGAAAATGATAATATAAAAACAGGAAGATAAACCAATAAAGATATCATATTTGATTGTGTTAGAATATAAAATACACACGTAAGAGAGTTTTTAAAATGGTATGGTCTCCACTCGTTAGTCTTTTCATATTTAGTCTTCTCATGAGAGATTTATTGAGTGCATTCTTTTTTCAATATAGATCAATAGATGGACATCAGGTTATAGAAGTCATGTTCAGAAAGCTCATCTTGTAGGCCTGTGGTGCTGCCTTCATATATTAACTTGCATGAATTTCTCGAGATCTTTCCAATCTCCATAAGATCTCTCAAAACTGTGCATGTTATTTTCACTGAATCATAGTTTTTCAGCCTACAAACCAATCACAAAAATTAGAATAAGAATTTTGCTACGTATAAACTAAGATCTGAGTATTAGTTTAAAAGTTTGATACTTACAATTATGTTTTCAAATCGTTTATGCTCTCTCCAAATTTTGCAATATATGGCTTCTCGAAATGGAGAAGCTTGGTTTGGATGTATCAGCCGGTTATGAAAATCTTCACGTTTAAGATAAATGAATCAAAGTTTTCAACAATTTCAATGAGATCTATTGTTCTAAAATTAAAAAAAGAGATTTATTATAAACATATAAACATGATTTAAAATGTCTTACATAAAGAGTAAAAAAAGATCCTTACCACTTTACCCCACCGGGGAAGCGTTGAATGAATGTGTCGATTGTTGGTTTTGCAGTTTCCTCACTTTTGGAGATCTTCCCTGATATGCTTGTAAAATTCTTGTAAACTCAGGTATATCTTACAAACTTACCTTAAGAATGGAGCTGATATCTATAGGCATGAATGAGAGAACCCTAGCAGGAAAAAGTTTCACTATTAATGTCAGAGTCAAAACCGATAAGAGGAAGATAGTTAAACTTACCGCAGTAATATCATCTCAATTGTCTCTATAGTGTAAGTTGTATATTGCTTCGACGTGTGGACGATTTTAACCTAATAATAGCTTTGAAAGTTTACCTTGATAGTATAGATGGCCGCCAATGATGGAATCACTCTTCTGTCCGATATTAAGCCCTTCAAAACAGCATGGAAGATGTGTTTGGTCGTGTATGACGTTTTGGATGGTTTTTATAGTAGTAATGGAGGTGATTCGTTGCGATGATAGAAACAACACAATCTTCTTAGTTGTTAATTGAAACATCCTAGAATATTCTATGTAATCTGTTTCGATTTTCAGTTGATGTTTTCTCGTTTTGGTAAGATTTTCTTTGCTTTGAAAAGAAAATGATTTTATTTCGGTTTGATATGTTATTATAGAGGATGTTTAGGGATATCATTGCAATCTTTTTAAAACGTTTTAAATGGTGAATAAGAAATTATGGAGATGATAGAGAATAATTTTGTTAGTTTTGGAATGGAGTAAGTTTCACGTTATTTATATTCTTGATTTGGGATTTTATTGTAATCATTATTAGATTGATTAGTTCATCATGTAAACAGTATTTTCCAAATTTCTGTTTATCTTGGGGTTTAAATGTCGAAGAGAGTTGATATGGTAGGTAGTATGAATTAGGTAGATAGTTAATGTCTGTAACATATGATCTCTTATTTTTCATTGTACTTTTACTCACATTGATGTAGAAGCTGTTTGGATACACTTACAATATGTACATGATCTGACTAGAGTAGTAGATAAACAGTTGGGATCCGGGTCCTTTTATACTTCACATTACCTATTTGTTCTTAATTTTTTTTTTCTTTCTTCTTTCTTGCTTTTGTCCTTAGGGGCATGATATGGAATTTGTTTTTTTTTTCCAGAAAATCCCTCCTTTGTACTTTATAGATAATAAGTGAACTTTGGCCAAAACAAAAAGAAAACACAAAGAAGTGGTCCACGCGTGCCAACATGAACGGGTGGCTGCGACGCGCGTGCTTCAATCTCTCATGTGTGAAAATAATCCCAAATATAAAAGAACAAAAAACTCTTTCACACCCCCATAAAAATAATGAAGAGCGTGACGAGAAAACGCAATCTGTTCTAATAACTCGTAGTAGTTGTAGTATAATAACAATCCCACAACTTGAAAACTTGAAAGCTTTAGTAGGCACAAAAATAATAACACCACAACTCTCTAAAGTTTCGAGTTGTTTCCCTTCTTCTTCATCTTCTTTGACACTTGTACGATTTGTACCTGTCGTCGCTTATGTTCTGTAAGGAAGCAAAACCCAAGCGAGAGATTTCATTAACAAACCCCAAAACTGTTTTATTTTTTCTTTCATTAGAGCAGAAAAAGTTTCGATTTTTTTTGTTTTTTAATAAGTTTGAGCTTAATTATCGTAACCAATGGAGGTCAACACTGAAACCATACAAAAGTCAAAGTTTGGAAGAATCTGTGTGTTCTGTGGAAGCAGCCAAGGCAAGAAGAGTAGTTACCAAGATGCTGCTGTTGATCTCGGCAACGAACTGGTAATGATTACATACATCTTGTTGTTATTTCTCTCTGTGTGCTTCTCTACTCTGTTCTTTGAGTTTTTACTGTTTATTATGTTCACCAGATGTTTGTGAATATGTTTGTGTGTGTGTGTGTGTGTTTTTTTTTTTATGAAAAAATGCAGAGTGTTTCCTCTGTTTTCTCTACTTTGAAAACGTTCTTAAATATGTGATAAACCTTCAAAGGTATATTGGTGATGAATTTGTGCTTCTTTGATAACTCAAAAAAGGATTCTTTTTTAACGTATCTCATCTTTTATGATTTTGGAGCCCACATTTATATATATCGCATGAGAATGTTTTGTCTCCAAGTTTGATAATACGAATAGAGAGTATCTTTTGATTTTACTTCCTTATGTCTCAAATGATCTGTAATGAGAAAAATGGTTTTAAGTTTCTCTGTTTTTTTTTGCTTTTACAGGTTCTAAGGAACATTGATCTAGTCTATGGAGGTGGAAGCATAGGTCTGATGGGTTTGGTTTCACAAGCTGTTCATGATGGTGGTCGTCATGTTATTGGGTAAATTCTTCTTCTAATCACTTAAACAGATACTTTTTTCAGGATAATATACAATTAAGATCGATCAAAACATCCTAATAAGACTCTTTTTGCTCATCTTTCTTGTCATTTCACCACAGAGTTATCCCAAAGACACTGATGCCTAAAGAGGTACGCTTGCTATAACCCCTGAGGAAGAAAGTTTGAACTTTTTAAGTTTGCTTTGAATCAAAAAAAAAAAAAACAGTTTCAGTTAAGAAAAAAATAAGATGAAGTGCTTCTTAACTAAAGTGAGTTTTAAAATAAGCCAATTTGCTTACAATGCCGTCATTGCTTCTGGTCATAGAACAGTCTAAAGCTGCTTTTTTTTGTGTTCCTTTTAATTTAGTTTAAAGTTTAAAGTTTCAAGATTATTAGTTTAATTTTGGATGCTCTTTTTTATTTTGGCAGTTGACCGGTGAAACAGTAGGAGAAGTAAGAGCAGTTGCAGATATGCATCAAAGAAAAGCAGAGATGGCTAGACACTCTGATGCTTTTATTGCTTTACCAGGTTAGTAGTATTGATTTCTCAAAATCTTTTTTGTTAGTCTTGAAATTGTGTTCAAAGTCCCATCTGTTTTATTGCTACTTTTGTTTTCTCTCTATGTACGTTTCTCTTACAACAAGTTCAGTTCTCTAAACAAGTAATGATTATGTAAGATAAAAAAAACTGGTCAAGTCTAGTGACAGCATTGTTTAAGAATCTAATTAGCATCATATTTAGGCTTTTTAAATCCTAAAACTGTGGAAAATCTAAGCAAAAGTGATTAAAAAATAGCACCGAAAAGGGTTTAACTCTTTTGACTGATTTTGCTAAAGAAGATGGAAGAAGAAAATACTGGTAAAAACATGTTTTGTTTCTTGGTCAAACTCAAGCTGTAGTGTGAAAGCAACTGTTTCAAGTTTAAAATTTTAAAAGTATATTCGTTTGCTTTCTAATTAATGATTTTTGGGTTTTAATAAGGACAGAATATTGAATACAATAACCACAGATGCCTTGACCCATCCACATCTCGCACTGAAAATTAGACCAATCTCTGTTTCCTTTTTACTCTTTGCCTTTTACTTGGGAGCTACTTCTCTATTTAGCTTGTGTATAGTGTAACTGTGACCAAAGTTTTATTTTTTCTTACCTGTTTCATGTTAAAAGACAAAAGCCTGAAACAGTTTCAGAAAAAAGCATGTTTTGCCCATCTAAGGAAGTCTTGTTCTTCAATCGACCCTGCTTTTTTTTTTTGTAATCATGTCCATATGTAAATACTAAATAGAGTCAGAGGACAATTTCTGCAGATGAAGCATATTTTGGTGAATTGACCGTTGAATAATAATAATGTTTACGGATTATAATGTCTTCTGCTTAAAAAATTGCAGGTGGATATGGAACACTTGAAGAGCTTTTGGAGGTCATAACATGGGCTCAGCTTGGTATACATAACAAACCGGTAAAGACCCATCACTACGATCATTCTAAAGATTCAGACTTTAGTGAACAATTTTAAACCCAAAAAAGTCATTAAAAGCTAATTATCATTGTCTTTCCTGCAGGTGGGTTTGCTCAATGTTGATGGATACTACAACTCTTTGCTCTCTTTCATTGATAAAGCCGTTGAAGAAGGGTTCATCAGTCCAACTGCACGCCAGATTATAATTTCTGCACCTACCGCTAAGGATCTTGTTAAGAAGCTAGAGGTAAGTGACAATTGGCACTTTAATTGATCCAAAAGATTATCAAATTGAAAGCATATAAGACCGTGTTGTTGTTTGCAGGAATATTCGCCTTGCCATGAAATTGTTGCAACTAAGCTTTGTTGGGAGATCGAGCGGATCGGCTACTCTTCTGAAGACTGATATTAATCAGGATTTATCTAAACATATAACTATCAATACTTGATGTCAGGATGATTTTAAGATGTATCTTACTTAAGAAGGAAACAGATTTTGAAGATCTTTGACTAGGAGGATAAACTAAAAATTTCCACTGGGGGATGAAATTCTTTTGTGTAAATTACTACTTGGCTTTTAACTCTCAAGTGTTCTTGTGTCTTAAGAATCACTTTTTTTTCTTTCTGTAATTCAACCTGAGGAAGTTTAACACCTTTTGGCTTTAGTTATAATATACATGCAAAACTTTTCATGCCAAGGAACCAAAATTTGATCGTCATATAGAAAAGAGAATCGACTTTATTGTTTATACAACATCTGACTAAACTAAACTCACACAAAACAAGTAATTTCACTCTCATGGTTACAAAACAAAGATTCACAGTAATACGTTACTCTAATTAATCTCTACGCTCTGTGCCCTAGTACAATCAAACATATCTGGTTAGAAACTTAGAAACTAGACTGATTAATCTTCTTCGTCAGTTTCACCATGGTCATAGCAAAACTCTGAAGAACTAGATGAGTTCTCAGCTTCCAGACCCTTGAGCTTCTGGATTGCCTCTTGAACATCAAACAAAAGGGCATCTTTAGCTGCTCTAACCGAATCCTTCTTCTGAATTTCAACAGGTCTTATGTTCTCTTTCCCGGCAAATCGAGTAGACTCTGCTTTTCTTTTAGCTTCCCTGGTATGCAGATGATCAATGTACCTCTCATGCAATGCCTTGTTTTTAACCTGTTTCAGTACTGGAGGGCTGACGAGAGCTGTTTGGTCTTTACTTGAACAAAGCACTGGACTTTCACGGATTTTCGAAAGACTTTGCCTTTTCTCTATTGGAGTTGAGAGAAAGTTCCCTGAGATGCTAGGCTCAAGAACTGAGAAGAGATCAAATCCAAGACCTTGATCCATATGATTTTGCTTCTCCAATAGATGCCTGACCGTCTTCTTTGAGAGATTGTTTCTGCGCTGTCGTACCTTAGTCTTTGGTGAATTGGGTTTCAGTAGTTTGCTTGCAGAGAGTGAAAACTGCGGAATCGTGGATAAGTTTGCTTTCCTGGATCTTCGAGGCTGATGTTGACGAGGAGTGATCAAAGCTGAGTTCACTCTATCAAAACATTCCTGAGCAGATTTTCCAGGTACCATCTTAGCAACTTTTTTCCAGAAATGTGGACTCGGCTTCACTGTCAAATAAGCTCCCTGTAAAGCTAACTCCAGCTCCTCTGTCCATCCACCTGTCTCATGCTTCTTCTTTGTCTTCGATCCTTCTTCTTCCTGCTTACCCATCCTATTCACTTCATCAGCTTTTGGCACAGCATTTTCGTCCTCATTCGGCTTTGCAATTCTCTTCCTTTTCCTCTGACTAAGACAGACACTAACTTCTTCTTCTTCTTCACTATCATCACAACCTTTAAACAACTGCTTAGTCTGAGAACGAAGACGAGTTCTCCTTCTAGCCTTAGATTTGACACCATCTCCACCTTTCCCTTTCTCAGATGAAACAGATTTCGTACTACATCTACTCAAAACACCTTTCCCTGTCTCATGCTTTTTCTTTGTCGTCAATCCTTTTTCTTTCTGCGTAGCCGTTCTCTTCACTTCATCAGCTTTTGGCACAGCATTTTCGTTCTCATTTGGCTTTTTAATTCTCATCCTTTTCCTCTGACTAAGAAGACAGACACTAACTTCTTCTTCTTCTTCTTCTTCTTCTTCATTATCATCACAACCTTTAAACAACTGCTTAGTCTGAGGACGAAGACGGCTTCTACTTCTATCCTTAGATTTGACACCATCTCCACCTTTACCTTTCTCAGACGAAACAGATTTCGTACTACATCTACTCAAAACACTATTACTTGATTTCCTCCGAGTGGAAGAAGAAGAAGATTGATTCACAGATCCTCCTCCTCCTCCACTTAAAAACCTAGGAGACCGTCTCAGACCACAAGAAGACGAAACAGTAGTGGTCGACGATTTCGTGCGAGAAGAAGATGAGGTCAATGCAGACTTCTCTTTTTGGTCACCGGAACATTCCTTACTTGAAAGCCTAAGAGACCGTGTCAGAGAAGGAAGCCCATCAGTCGAAATCTTCAACCCCGGATATTTTTTCGAACTCGAATTTCCAATTGGACTATCCAGTGAGTACACTAATCTCTTGGATAGTTCTCGAAGAACTTCCCGGCGAGTTTTCTTCGGCGGCTCAGAGAAAAAGCCCAGATCTTTATTGGGTTTCACTTGACTACCTCGATTCTGCATAGAGATTAGCCTCGCTGAACGACGAATCGGTTGCGGCAAGACGACGGTGGCTTTTTTTCTCGTCATTTCAACTATCTGAAAGTAAAAAAACAAACTTGTTAATAAATCTCTCAAACAACATATGAAATTAGTGAAAATGGCAAATCTCAGAGACGAATTAGACAAAGAAAGAAGTACCCGGAGCAGTGATAATCGCAGATCCGTCAAACCCTAAAAAAGCTTGGATTTTGATTTTGCCTCTCGATAGATTCAACTTCTTCGTCGTCACTCCTAACAGTAACCTCTATAACTCTATTGCTGGGTTAGTTGGGAAGCTGATACGGTTCAACTAAACCGACTAAATAGAACCGAGATTTTGATTGTACCGAAAGATTATTAAAGTATAAACGGGCTCAGTCGAAAAGATTAAAGACAAAGCCCAATATAATACTGGACCGGGCCGTTTCATATTGAAAGGGCAAGTTGGTAATTTAGTATAGGAACGAAAGAAACCCTAGTTTCGACCACTTAATACGTTCCTCTACTTCAAAAAACCCTAAAAAGCTCATTTCGCAGCAGCCTCTCTTTTCGTTTGAGCCACACTGAGAAGAAGAAGAGCGAAACTCTCCATTTCACAGAACCATGCCGCCGAAGTTGGACCCGAGCCAGATCGTCGATGTGTACGTCCGTGTAACCGGAGGTGAAGTCGGAGCCGCCAGTTCTCTAGCTCCAAAGATCGGTCCTCTCGGTCTCGCACCGAAGAAGATCGGAGAAGACATCGCCAAGGAGACGGCCAAGGAATGGAAAGGGCTCCGTGTCACAGTGAAGCTGACTGTTCAGAACCGTCAGGCTAAGGTCACTGTCGTCCCATCAGCTGCAGCTCTCGTCATCAAGGCGTTGAAGGAGCCGGAGAGAGACAGGAAGAAGGTGAAGAACATTAAGCATAATGGTAACATCTCATTCGATGATGTGATTGAGATTGCTAGGATAATGAGGCCAAGATCTATCGCCAAGGAGCTGAGCGGGACTGTGAGGGAGATTCTTGGAACGTGCGTCTCTGTGGGATGCACTGTTGATGGGAAAGACCCTAAGGACCTTCAGCAGGAGATTCAAGAAGGTGAGATCGATATTCCTGAGAATTAAGGAGCAATGGTGTTTTTTTTTTCTTTAATGGGAATTTGAAATGATGTTGTTATCTCTCTCTATCTCTCCTTTTTTTTACCCTATTTTGTTTTTGTTTGGGAACTTAGCTGCTATGATGATGTTTCAATTAGAATGACTCAAGTTTTGAATTATTATTGTTCTATCTTTCAAAAACCCCAATGGTTTTTCTCTTCTTCTATCATTCGCAATTTAATTTCTGCGTTTTGTTGAGGTGTTTTGTTTTAAGCTCAAAGGTGGGTCTTTGGTTGATGATTAGAATTTGAAACTGCATTTGGTGTTGTATGTTTTGCTCAAAGTTGGGACCTTGATATTGTATGGACTAAGGGAATGTGCTTGTTTCTTGGCTAGTGGTTGTAGATGAATATGGTATTAGCATTTTGATGGTTATAAGATGAGAATTTCATGGTGTTTGATTCAATTTCAAGACTGGTTTTTTTTTAATCGCTGCATGTTAGTGTTCACTGCGTATATTATCCAAAACTAGGTTCTACAGGAATTGGTTTCATCTTGTTCTGTCTTAGTCTGAATCTCTCTCTTCAACCTGATTTTGAATAACTCGCCCCTCTTCTTTTCTTATAGATTCTATAGGGTTCAATGTTACTTTTGACTTCAATTTTCCAGTGACTGTTTAATAGTAAAGGATTTTGCGTGGTTTTTCTTCTCATGGGATGGATTATGGTCAATTGATTGCATTGTCTTTTGCTCGATTTCTGAATGATTCTAAAACAATACTTATTGACAAAAACAGTTTATCTTTCTTCCAAATGACTTAGCTTTCTCTGTTTTGTAATATTTCGAGAGAATATGAAACATATGCGATGTTTATACAAAGACTTGTTTGTTTTCACTGTTGCACTAATCATCTGCCCTCACAATATCAGATTCAAGTGTAGTAGAATAATACAACTTTTTTCCCTCTCGAGCTTTTTGATTGTTTATCTTAGATTCTATATATTAGCCCCGGTATGTTGAATGAATAATATGCTCACTTGCAGTATAACAAATAGTCTAAAACAATGTGTTTCTGTAAACTCACGTAACCAACATGTAATGTGTTTCTGTAAACTCACGTAACCAACATGTTTTTATGGTTTCCTTTGCCTAAACTTTGAATACTTGCTAATTGTATTGCAAAGCAGCATCTGGCCCTTTTGTTTTTGGACAGTAGTCACAATCTGTTGATTGAATAATAGTTGCTCACTTTCAGTATAAACCAATTGTCTAAAGCAATGTATATGGGAGAAAACTGAAAACAGAGCAATCCGATAAAGCCCATATTTACAAACGAGAAAAATCTGAGAAGTTTGATTGCTCAAGTTCAAGTGAAAACAGAGCAATCCGATAAAACCCATATGTACAAACGCCTTCACACCTTGGTGGAGTTTATGTTTTGGGTTTTCTATGCCTAAACATGGAACTCGTACTCATAGCGTAGCAAAGCACCATCAAACTTCTACCATATGCCTATGCAGAACAAACGTCAGTCCTAGATTACCAATCTGACAACAATGTTGAACGGCAAGGAAGAATTATGATTGTTTCATCATTTATAATTTATCGATAAAACTATGGAGATACAAATTTACTGATTTTGAATATATCTTTTGTTGCTATAGAAAAGATAACTTGATCACAGCCATTTATTTTTGTTTAACTTGAAACAATATCCTTTCGACTTATATAAGAACAGTGACAGTAACTAATAATAAAAATTCACATAGTGTTTAGGAAACTAGGAACCACTCGTTATCGCATTTAGAAATGGTCCAACCTAAAATAGAATAAGACATTGTGAAAATGGAACGAAATCTTCTGTCATGTTTAACGACAAAACAATGGGTGATAAAAAAGAACTAGTGATTTTAGTGAGATACTGAGATTTTCTAGTTGATAAATGTTTTATATATATTGCCAACGGGCGAGGCCACCGTGAGGGGTATAAATGAAACAGAGGGAGTGAAAGAAAATTACTCTAAATGATCATATGGTGATGGCGAGAGCTAGGCTAAATGACTATACTTTTTCTTACATTTTTTTTTTTTGCAAAAAACAAAAAAATGGTACTAATATGTTCTTAATAACATAATTATAGCACTTTATTTCATTCTAATAACAGAGGGTACGTATTTAATTCATAGCATGTGTATTCTAAGACGTGGCTTCCCTAACCCTAATACGTAACTCAACAAAAGACAATCTAGGTGAGACGTCAATGTACCCCCAAAACGGCACATTATTATTGTACTGGACTGGCCGCAAAATTGGACCTTTGAGAACCCATCAACAAAATAAACGTTGAGAAATTGATACGAGTGTAAATTCTTTGTGACAGTACAAAATACTAGTAACGAAATATTAATAACTGTATACTTCATAGTGAGTTAGTGACTATATCATGAGAAGCCATATAGAGTATATTGTTATTTCACGAAAAATTAATTAGACCCATGTTCTTGTGGTAAAAATCGGATCTACGATGTTCTTGTAGTTAAACCTAGTCTACCATTATTAAAACAAAAAAATAAAATCTCATATATGATATCTCTAAAATATACAGTAAAAAGGTGTAAATTTATTTAGGACTATAATTTCAAATTTAATCGCTGTCGGGTTCAATACTAGTAATTAATAATTTTGTGGTTTACAATGATCACCGACGAGTTTGTATGACTATATAATTTTTTACACACAAATTTTAGTCGGACGACGTTACGATATAACATTTGGATGTACGTATATATCCCAAGTGAGTATCATTGAATTGTATGCAAGTGTAATAAAGTTTTAATTTCAAAGAAAGAAATCGAAATGTGTTGTTTCGAATTCGACTTTTTGAATGACTAGTGGACAAAAACTATGCAAAACAAAACAACGTCATATTATATTTAACTCGATTTGTCTATAGAACATTAAGATAAGGTTAATGCTAGTTTTTCTATGATTAGAAAGTGTAAATTTACCAATTGACAATATAAAACTAATTGACAATAGAACGAATTAGATAAAAAATTCATAATTGTTTATATCTTAGAAAAATATAAACAAAAATAGACAGCTGACGTGGAATATTCGTCTAATAGTAGCCGACCAACGTAGCCAAAACGATAAGGTTTGCCACATGGCAAAACTTTAACCATGGAACTTCATCTCCTGTCTTTGTTTTTTTTGGTTCGTCACATTTTTATTTGGTTGTTTTGTCAACAACATATGTTTATTTATTTATTTTGTTCAATTTTCGTTTTCAGTCTGTTGTGTCACTTGTCAGCGATTTTTCGAATTGCGCAAAGAAATTGGAATTAGGATTGAAAGAAGAAAAATGCAAATGATTGGTAGGGTCTTCGTAACGTGGCGTTTTGAGAGTGGTTGAGTTTACACAACGGCTGTGCTGAGTTGGAATACATCAGAATGGACGGTGATGATACGTTTGTCGGGGCAATAGGGTCGGGAAGAGTCACGCGCGCCAGCCACCCTTTCACGTGTCACGTTTTGCCAACACAGCCACATTAGTAAGATTTTAAACCTTGAGTGGGAATCTCGACCCACCCCCACAAAACGGTACCATAACTTTACACCCTGGTTTTAGAGTGTGATATACCAACGACAATTATGGATCGGGTTCGTTTAGGCTTTGGTTAGTTCATGTTAGATATTAAGCCTAGTAAAATTATCAACTAGTTTTGTATTGAAACTACAAAGGGATTCACTGACATATATCTAACACTTAGATCTTAAGACTAGAAAATATTATACGAATATTATACGTAATTAGAGAATGACCATCGTTTTGGAAACAATGTGGAGACAACAAAATTGTTCTGTACACGTACAGTAACTACACTCAAATTTTGTTCTGATGATACTGAACCAATAGCATAACTAACCATGCTTAGTTGGAATGAAGAACTTAGCCATGCTTCGTTGTATATAGCAAAATAAAGTTTTGGAGTTTTGTTATGTGTTTTGAAGAATGAAAGTGCTGATTCGATTAAAAGTGAACGTAAAATTATAATTTTAAAATGCAATGAAACAAAAAGTTGCGGCTTTTTAAATTGTGAAAAAAATGACAGGCTATGGTATTATAAGACAAAAAGAAGAGAGCACCATATTGATTGATAGTATAGTATATTGGGTCGGTCTTAAAGAAAATGACATTTAGGTGATGGGGCGGCGAGGCTAAGTTAAAGTAACCATAAAACCTCCATTATTATTTACCCGAAAAAAAAAATAGAAAATTTTGAATGACACAAAACTTATAAAATATTTCAAAGTTGTGGTTCTGATAGCTCTCCACCATCATCATCATTCATCACTGATTGATATACCTCCAATTTCTAGGAGATATATAAAAAACAACTATATTAATATATACGAGTGGATATAAAGTCTTGTCTTATGATATCATAAACTAACTAATCCCATATCATTGTTATGTATTTACAGACGCATGTTCAGTAGATTTGGATCAAATTTTGTTGTCATGGACTTGGTTCAAAGAACTACGTAAAACTCTACTAAAAACGAATATAACTAATTAAACTCAAAAAAAAAAAAAAATCTACTAATTAATTTGACTATGTCAACACTTAAAAAAAAAAAAGGGTTCTTGTCTAAATGTATGATAAGCAATCATTAACTAGAATTGGTTCGAATTGTATTTCAGAACAGCTAGCTTATAATCATTTTGTCAAAGCTACTTTCGTCACAATAATTAATCATAATAATATAACTTTTTTATTCATTTAACTTATTAAAAGAATAAAACAAACTCCCATTCCAAAAGAAACCTTAGACATAGAAAAAAAAACCATAATATAACGTTTGCAAAAATACATTTTAAAATATAACAACAAAAAAAATACACACAAAAATAAAGTAATTAAAAAGAGAGGAGAGCTCTCACTATAAAAACAGAGCACATGTTCCTCTCACTAACCACTCAACAGAGAAGCAAAAGAAGCCATTTGGTTTGAAAGAAGAAGAAGAAGAAGTTAACTATGGCGAAGGATGTGGAAACCGTTCCCGGAGAAGGATTTCAGACAAGAGACTATCAAGATCCTCCGCCAGCTCCGTTTTTTGATGGGGCGGAGCTAAAGAAGTGGTCTTTCTACAGAGCAGTCATAGCCGAGTTCGTAGCTACTCTCCTCTTCTTGTACATCACCGTTTTGACAGTCATCGGTTACAAGATTCAGTCCGACGTTAAGGCCGGCGGCGTTGATTGCGGCGGCGTTGGAATCCTCGGTATCGCTTGGGCCTTTGGTGGTATGATCTTTATTCTCGTCTACTGCACCGCCGGTATCTCGGGTATGAATCTTCTTCACTCTTGGTTTTGGTCCGGTTTAGTTTTAGATTATCCTGTAATTAAACCGAATAAGTTTTACTTTTGTAATCACAACTTGCAAACTCAAAAACTATTGTTTGGTTGACATCACAATTTATTTAATCGGTTCAAAATGTTAGGTTCCAAAGACAAAAGACGAGTTTACTAATAAAACATTTAATAAGGTCATGATTAGATCGGTTGAGCTTATCCGAACTATAAGTATACATCTCAAATCTAAGCTATTATTTTGATCTTTGAGCCATTGACTAACCGGTATTAACCAGAACTGAAACCGGTTAATTAATTACATGATGTGCCTTAAATTCTCAACTGATTACATTTTGAACTCTGTATTTGTTACCTTAGGTGGTCACATTAACCCAGCGGTGACATTCGGGCTATTCTTGGCACGTAAAGTGTCGTTACCTAGGGCCGTATTGTACATCATCGCTCAGTGTTTGGGTGCGATCTGTGGAGTTGGATTTGTCAAAGCCTTCCAAAGCTCCTACTACACCCGTTACGGTGGGGGAGCCAACTCTCTCGCTGATGGCTACAGCACAGGGACTGGTCTTGCTGCAGAGATCATTGGTACATTCGTTCTAGTCTACACCGTCTTCTCTGCCACTGACCCCAAACGTAGCGCCAGAGACTCTCACGTTCCGGTGAGTCACTTATATATATGTAGTGCCTATTTGATTATACGTACCTAACCAAAGGTCCAAAACCGTAATGGTATTTAAGTGTCATTCGATTTCAGTCTTACTAATAAATTTAAATTGATGAAATGAAAGGTGTTGGCGCCACTTCCAATAGGATTCGCGGTGTTCATGGTACATTTGGCCACCATTCCCATCACTGGAACCGGAATTAACCCGGCAAGGAGTTTCGGAGCTGCCGTAATCTATAACAAGAGCAAGCCATGGGATGACCACGTAAGACTCATCGTTTCTCCATTATATTCAAATAATTACATTCATATGTGGGAAATAATTAATTATCTTAATCATTTTTTTTTGATGAATACAAACAGTGGATATTTTGGGTTGGACCATTCATTGGAGCTGCAATTGCTGCATTCTACCACCAGTTCGTTCTGAGGGCTTCAGGTTCTAAGTCTCTCGGATCTTTCAGAAGTGCTGCCAACGTCTAAAACCCACCAAAACCAGATTCTCAATAATAATAAAAAAATGAAGTTGTAATTTCTGTACAAATCTAAATCAATCAATCACTTGCAGTTTTCTAGCACTTTCTTATTTGTGTTTTCTACTTGCTGTTTTTGTGAATTTTCCTTCGGTGTAATTGTTTTTTCTTTCGCTTTTAATCGATCAAGTGAGAGGAACTAAAATCAATGAAGTCAAAGATGTTCTTGTTGCATTGTGTCTTTACAATTACAATAGTTCATTTTCATTACATAGAAGATCCTTAAAGGAAAAATTCAGAACAAAAATCTTTGATAATTTTAAATTTACATGTCAAACGCAAACGAAAAAAAAGATATGTTTCACTGACTGATCCATATTCTTCTTTTGGTATACTGCTAGTAAAAAATACATATAGACAGAGAAATTTCTCAAGACTTGTAGAGTTTCCAAATTACTTCCGTAGAAAGTATAAGACTTATAGTTATAAGTCATATAACCAAATTAAAACCCGACATGAAGACAACTAGACAAGTAGACAACCTTTTTGACTTAAGAGAAGTGAACAAAACACACTCTTCCATCACACGAGACTTGTTTAGTTGTTTATAGCAAAAATGGCATAGCTAGCTAGTCATATGAATTTGTTTTTACTATAATTCGCGAAGGTATGAATGAATAAACAGATTCATCTTTGATTCGCTAGTATGAACACGAGAATTTCAACTTTTGATTGTAATAACAGATTCATAATTTGTATCCCTAGTGTGATGGAAGAGTTAAAACAGATTCATATAATATAAACAGTGTATAAAAACTCTAATTTGTATCCCTAGTGTATATGCCTACTCGTAGTAAATGGCAAAATTAGTGTTCAAACTGATTTGTTTAGCAAAAATGTGTTGGCCTGATACCAACACCTACCTTTGTCTCCCTTCAAGCAGAGTGTTTGTAATATAAATCTCATGATTTGTATCCCCAGTGTATGGCCTATTTGTAGTAAATGGGAGAGATTAAAACGGTTTAGAAGTAACCGACCTAACGCAAGAGAGAACCTTAGAGAAAGATGGAGCTATCAGCGGAGAGGTTTAGGAGGATCAACAGATGAAAACCTTCAAGCGCAAGTAATCCCTTTTGCGTGAAATAAATAACATTATATAAATTAAGGGTCAAACCAATATTTTATGGGTCGATTAGCGTGGCCCATTAGTTGTATCTTAGCCCACATATTAACAAACAGGTGTTAGTTGACCTATCTCAAACTTCTTCAATATTGACCTAGTTTTTTCAGTTTACCCGATCATCTTCCTCCTAATTTGTTCCATCTTTGTGTAATCGATTTTCGCAAAGGTGGATCATGGGAAATGTATTTAGCGGTGGAAGCCGCTCCGAATATCACCGATACCGTACGTCGCCGCCGTATCCAAACCCTAATCTTCAATACCAAGGCAACTATCCGTCGCCGTACCAACACCAAGACTGTGCTAGGTATCCTTATGGTGAGATGGCGTCTCCGGTTTCGTACGTAGAGCACCAGGAAGCAGTGACTATAAGGAACGACATCAATTTGAAGAAAGAGACTTTGAGATTTGAGCCTGATGAACAAAACCCTGGCAAGTTTTTGCTCTCCTTCACTTTTGACGCCTCTTTTCCTGGAAGGTAATGATCTTGATCTATTTGTTCGATGCTTAGGTATCCCACTCAGCCATTTCTAAGGGTTGTTGTTATGGTTATTTGATTCAACAGCATCACTGTGATGTTCTTTGCTAAAGAAGGCCAAGAATGTAACATAAACGCGACAAAGGAGGATCTGTTTCCATCCACAACACTTAGTTTTCCAAAAGGTTCGGGTCAGCGATTCAAGCAGGACTGTGGAACAGGGATTGATTTCTCAGCTTTTTCTGAGGCAGATTTGGTTGAGGCAAACGAGACAGATGTGTATCACGTGGCAGTGAAAGCAGAGGTAGCATCAGAAGAAGACGATCATCCTGAGTCTCAGACACTGAACCGACAGATAACTCATGCGGTTTTAGAGAAGGATCGTAAAGGTGAGTACAAGGCGAGAGTGGTGAAGCAGATCTTGTGGGTGAATGGGAAAAAATATGTTCTTCAAGAGATTTATGGGATTGGTAGTACAGTTGATGATAATGGAGAAGATGCTAATGAGAGAGGAAAAGAATGTGTCATCTGCTTATCAGAGCCACGAGACACCACTGTTTTGCCTTGCAGGCACATGGTAAGCATATAAAACGATTTTTTTTTTTTCCCTGATTGATTGCTAACTTTGATTTATGTTTTTTTCTGTGATTTGTAGTGTATGTGTAGCGGTTGTGCAAAACTTTTGAGGTTTCAAACAAACCTCTGTCCCATCTGTAGACAACCGGTGGATAGGCTTTTGGAGATAACAGTCAACACTAATGACAGGAACCAGTGAGCTTTGCTACGTTGCTATTTGCCTGTTTGTATATAGAGAGAGAGCTTCTCATTGTTCTTGTTTGTGGTATATATGCACTATGGAGGGATTAGAACTCAAGTTACTAACTATATATGTTCCAAGTGTTTTGTAAATCATCAGGCTATTTTATCTATACGGGCTTATGAAATGAAAAACTTTTGTAGCACCCGCAGCAGCACTTTAAGAGACTTTAGCCAATCGGATACCAGAGCGAGACACGAGGGATGCGTTGACAAAACGGCAAGCAATCCTTGTATTAACTCACCCGTTGACAAAACGGCAAGTTTTTTCATTTCATAAGAGGTTTAGTGAGCGAATCCGCAAACTGATCCTCAAAAGAAACGTGACCAACTCGAAGCTGGTCTTCTGGATGTGATAGGCTAATGCAACATGCTTCATACGAAAGTGTAAACCCGAATTAGCACAAAAATAAGTAACTTTAAATGTTGTCACAATAGATCACCATAGGAATGCCTAATCTTGAAGAAGTGAGATGACCCCCACTGAAGTTTTATAGGCAGTAAGAGACGTTCCCGCTATATATATGGGTTACATGATAATATATTCTTAGGACCCATTCAGTGCCAATATTATCAGAACCCATCGAGTGCCAGATGATTTTTGATGATGAAGAACACTGCGTAAATTTGATTGTCACAGAATTCGGGAAATTGCCACTTGTATATACTCTTCCAAGAGGGGTATATAATCTAATAATTATGGAAATGAAGAGATAGATGCAATAGTTTGCTGTATAGATAAACTCAAGTTAATCACCGGACAGGCCTATATAACTAGGAACATATTAATATCTTATATAAAATAAAATTAGATATCCCACAAAACTAGAAACACTATAAAAAAAAAAAAAAAACCCAATCAGAAAAGGATTCATCTAGAGAATCCTAAAAGGACAAGGATTATGATTTAGGGATCGTAGAGCTATATAAATAGAGCACATATGTGACTTCTTTTTCATCAACACATTCATCCATAGGCCATAGCTGAGTTTCATTAAACATCTCATCATCGTTCTTCTTCCTATTCATACGATCGGAATCATGGTCACCAAGAAGATCTTTGGCTTCATGCTCGTGATCATGTTTCTCTTGAGTTGCACCTCGGCTAAACTATACACAGTCGGTGGTGACTATGGATGGACTATCAAGGACGACTCTTGGGCTGAACATAAGAAATTCCACGTCGGAGATTCCATCGTCTTCGAGTACGATCAAAACATCAACGACGTTGCTCAAGTTTCCACCGCCTTAGAGTATGATTCATGCAATTCTTCTGCTCCTAAAGTTGTTTACAACACCGGATATGATGTTGTTACCTTCAAGGAACCAGGACATCACTACTTCATCACCTCAAATGAATTTCAATGCCGCGTCTCGGGACTTAAATATGACGTTTTTGTCGTCAATGACCTGTCACCTCCGATTCCTTCACCACCACCACCGAGCAAGGTCCATGAACCGTCACGTCCGGCTCCTCCACCATCACCAAGCAAGAACCATGGCCCTTCACGTCAGATTCCTCCTCCACCACAGAGCATGAACCATGAACCGCCACGTCCGACTTCTCCGCCACCACCACCCCCGAGCAAGAGAGGAAAGATCTACAAGGTAGGTGATTCTAAAGGATGGAGTGTGTACAACAGTTACTACTATTATAGGTGGAGTAAAGATAGACAATTTCGTGTTGGAGATACTCTCTTTTTCCAATACAACAACAAACTCAACGACGTTAGAGAAATCAGCGATGATCTTGACTTCAGATCATGTGAACCAAATTCTACCGTAGCTGTGTACAAGACGGGACACGATCTCATTAAGCTCACCAAACCAGGAGCGCATTATTTTGTAAGCTTAAAGACCGGTCTTTGTCAGGCTGGCATTAAGCTTCGAGTCACGGTGCAACCATCAACCGAAGACGTTACTTTGCCGGATGTTCCCAAGACGCTCTCACCTATTCACCGCTGCAACAGGTGGCGGCCCTGGTTATGCATTTTCAGACCTCATCACTAAGCATTGGAATTAGTTTTAAGGGTTTTTGTTGGTGTTATTTAAGAGTTTATTTTTCTTCTTCTTTTTTTTTGGTTTTCTTTTTGTTAGTCGGAGATGTCTACAATATATATTAAGCATTATCTAATTCAGTCAAAAGCTAATAAACTTATCACCACTACTTCTATAAAGTTTAGACTAATAATAACAACAGGTTTCTTATTCCAATAACTACAATTGTATAATCATCTTAACCCTTAACATTGTTTGCAATGCAAAATTTCACCAGTTACGTACAAAAGAAGAAATATACTGTTTATGTCCTCATGCTATTTACAGGGCTGGCTATATTTTGCTGTATGTCAACCACCTTATCAAGTGGCGTTTCCCTTACTCACGTACTCAATTTACACATGTGTAATCAATAATTTGTGCATAGCTGT
This sequence comes from Camelina sativa, assembly GCF_000633955.1. Lineage (NCBI taxonomy): Eukaryota > Viridiplantae > Streptophyta > Magnoliopsida > Brassicales > Brassicaceae > Camelina > Camelina sativa. Next base: position 15,700,607 of record NC_025690.1, on the reverse strand, counting down.
TTTTCTTGCCTTCTCTACTACTGACTTATCAAAATTGCCAATGATGAGCTAGCTGGTGGCAGTGCTGCTCTTGCTCTTGCGGTGACTGTGGCATCCAACTTGTTTTTTCAATGGACGAACAAGTTGGATGCCAACTAGATTATGAAATCCTCTCTTTCCAACATCCGCTTCTCCTAATGCTTCTTTCAAGTTGGCTCACAATCCCACACAATAGTTTCTAAAACCTTTGAATAATTTTCTAAAGTCGTATAGGGTAAGCCTTGGAGTTTCGCTTTGTTGCAGGAATCTTAATGTTGTTTTCTAATTATGTCTATAGTTAAGATTCTATGCTTTGACATTTATTTTACCTGAAAAGAGTACAACTTCCCACGGCATTGATGAGCCATTCACAAGCTTATCAAATAGCAGAAACCGCATTTTTGGTCATGCTTATGACTTGCTAAGTAGAGCCAGACCATTGTATTATAATTAGCTTCCTCCTCACTGGCTACTTCAAAAGGCCTTACTTTGTTAGTGCATTTACCTGGTGTTTTGGGGAACTTAATACTATGTTTATCTCATGATACCATTCTAGGTACCATTAGCAGGTCAATATCACTGCTATTATCCGTTAAGCCTAAGTTTTTTCTTTGCCGCCGTTGGCATTGGAATGTATGCATTTCTCTTCTTTAACATATGTCGAAAATATACCAAGTGAAGAAGCATATGGGAAATATTTGGAACACGTATTGAAAGAAGATTCGTATGTTTCCTACAGATTGCCGCATCTTTCTCTACTAGCATTCAATACTGTTTCGATCCGTGTCCTCTCATATGTTTCAGGTAGTAAGAACTCCAAGGAAAATGCCACTGCAGTCTTGATCGTTTCAAGAAGCCAGGTAAATAACAAAGTTAGCCTTTAGCACCGATTTGATATCTTAATATGGAAGTTCTTTTCTCGTGGCATAGAAAACACAACCGGTAATGGTGGCGGTAGTGGAGCAAATTGGGAGGTGCATTTGGTGACTCAGGGCTATTGGTTCTTCCTTGTGTAGCTGCACACCTGAACCAGGTTACAAGTTGTCTTATAATATACTTATGTGCAAATTTATTTTGATTATTGACATATATTTCTGAAATGTGTAGATCATGATTGATTCAATTCTTGTCAACATATGGCTCTGAGCGGGTAAAGATACTTCGACTGATGTAAAGACAGCCTGAGAGACAGAGAAATAGAATACTTTGGTACTATAAGAGAGTTCCGGTCTTGTGATTATAAGTTGTATAAACAGAGCATCAAAACCAGTAGAAACAAACGCAACTCAAGAAACTTCATTGAAACATACACAAAACAAAGTTCATACAGACGACAACTTATTTAGGTAGAACCACAGAAGTGCTGGGTCGCTGGAGCAAACTTCTGTGGCTTTGCTCTATACATGAGCAAAGATTATATCAACAGTAAAAAAACATAACATCACCAACTTACCAAAGAACATAATTTTTAGTTTATAAAGCTCCATCTATTGAGCTTATTAGTCTTCCCACCATTGATGGACAAAGACGCCACTGTTCCTGAGGCTTTTAAAGATACCACTGCAGTCGCTGTACCCTGTGCAGTTAAGAACCAATTCATCAACTGAGCAGATCGCTCCTGTCTTTATCAGCTCTGAGAGAAACTTCAGCTCAGCATCGCTTGTGTTCATCTTCAGAACCACAAAATCAGCGTAGCTTGCTGTTTCATTGAACCATGCTAGAAAATCAAAGCTATCATCTTCCACAAAAGGTTCTTCTTCTTGATCTGCATGACCGGCTACTGTTTCTTTAGTTGCTACGAGTCCCGGATGATAGATGAAGGTTACGCCAGGGCTTTTGACATAAGAAGTCAAGATAGATGTGTTGTGATGCACAAAATAGCTATTAAAAGCTTTCCTATCGATAGGGTATGATGGGAAGAACCAATCTGATCTGGCTTTAAGATGATCAGCTGCACCAACATCAATATAAACCAACCTCTTCCTAGAAGAGAGATCAATGAACTCAGGCAAGTAATGAATACGTCTCTCGAAATCCAAACGCTTTTCGTCTAGAAGAGGCTCCAATAGTCCAATGTACGGTCGGTTGCTGAGAACAGAGGAGCACTCAGCGGGAAGGTCATGATGATGAGTTTGATCCAAGCGGAAACTATCTTCACCATCTTTCTTGAATACAACCAAAACCTGTTCACCCAATGAAGCAACATGAACCACACTCGAGTTCTTCAGCAAAGAAGAAACAGGGGAAACCAATCTGACCAACCCGTTTGAGTCAGATCCACTAGTAGTACCAACAAGCATAGCCCCGGTTCCACCACGTTTAAGTATACGCTCGATCTCATAAACAAGCGAAGCAGGGACAGTAACTGTCTCAAGATCCATAGAAAACACAAAGCCAAAAGATGCATCCTCGTAACGTAGCTCACTTGTGAACTTCCTATGCTTGAAAGCGAAAACAGGTGGTGACATGTAAGCCACACTAGCATCAGAGATACCTTGTCGATTCATCGCAAGAACAGCTGAAATCGATCTCCGACCAATACAGAGAGCTTTAGAATCATTACTCAGAAGATTCATACCAGTAAGCTCTTTAACAACTTGAGTAGTCAAATCAATGTTTTCCTTACATTTCTCTGACTCCAAATAGTTCAAAACAGGTTTAAGGAACCTGTTTGATAACAATCCGTTGCCTTTGAAGAGGAACGGACCAAGAAACGCGAAGTTCACGGCGCACTCATCAACCTTACACGGCTGAGTATTAACGTTGTTATTATCATTCTCACCGCCGAGGAATCGTAAAACAGATACAACAGAGAAAGCGCAGACGATCACGAGGGCGCGTAAGATAACGCGCCGACGGAATGAGCTAGGCATCAGTTTCAGCTTCAGCACTCCAACGCCCATAAAGATCCGAGTAGTTAAAAAAAAAACAAGATCCGAAGAGTTTGAATTTTGTAGGAATTCAAGAGACGATTTTTAAGAAACCAGTTTTTGAGGGGGAGAAGAGGAGAAGAAGAAGAGATTTAGCGAGTGCAAAACCTGGAGGAGGTATGGTTTCCACCCACGAGGAGAACTATCGAATTTTGTAATCCAAACCAGACCCTTCTTGATTCACGTCTCTGTATCAGCAAAAGATCCATTTTTTTGTTTGTTTGTTTACCCAGTTGATCGAACCATAGGCAAGTTCTTCGAGATCTAGCTACATACTACAACGATGAAACTCTCTTCTCAATAAAGATTGAAACTTTGAAGAAAATGCTGATTTGGGGATTAGGGTTTCGTAAGGTAAAGGTAAAGGTGGGAAATCTGAAGAGAGTTTTGGAAGTCGGAAAGAACGAGAGATCTGTGAATCTTAGAAGAGCTCTCAAGTGAAGTAATAATAAAGTGACAACGGAGAAGGGACGAGGAAGAGAGAGATAAGTGGTACTGACGTCATCATGCCACGTGGTTAGTTGTCAAGCCTTCGTTGAGTTGTTAAACTAAACTTTGATTTTGATATGATAAGATACGGTAAAGTGTTACGCAAATCCCAATGGAGCCTGAATTATATAATCGGATTAGTTCCTAAATAATCATCCTTAATCTCATTACAATCTTGTCATCTAAAATAAAATTCATAATCGTTTCAACCAGTCGAGATGGGACAAATAATTGCATGTTCGCATTTTGTATCTCCTAGTAATAAAGTCAAGCGATTTATTAGAATGTACATTACTCATTAAATAAAAAGACTATGGTTCGGAGAGTGAATCGAAATCCACCGACACTTGATGAGATATGCGCCATACGATTCTATTTTCGTTTGTATATATAAAAAAAAATACTGGAAATAATTTTTCTAACAATTATTGGCTTTGTTTCCAGCTGTCTTGAATCTCTCTCTCTCAAGTGGTGGTGCCTACACATCAAATGCTTAAACTATGGAGAGAAGTAATCTCAATACAAATTTCATTTGCTAGTTTTTAATAAAGCAAATCAGTCTCTCGTATTTAACCACACATATGTGGAGAGTGGAGAAAGAAGGTTTTTCTTACGCATATATACACGAAATACTAGATAAGTTTGTTTTATGGTAATTGTCAAATAAGTTAAAGTGATAGTAGTATCATTTATGTCGTCAAGTCATCAGTTTAGAAGTATGATTGAGAGCGGAGTGGACGAAGCAATGAATATAGCCAAAAAAATCGGTTGGTTAGTCTTCCCTTAATTTATCTCTTGTAGGTCTTGTCACGGTTCTTTGTTTTGTTTTCCAATATATCTGGTTAATAGTGGTCTCGCATATTATTTAAAGAATTGTTGAAACAAATTGGTGTAAAGCTAAGAAAAGTATAAGGTAACCATGTCAACAAAAATTACTAATTTTTAGCTAAATTAATTATGAGAAAATATAGTACTAATAAATGATATATTTGCACTTGTAGGATTTGCTTCTGAGTGTTGGATTGGGTTGCTGATTCGATTTGATTTTTAGCTAAACTCAAGAGAAAATATGAAAAATATTCTACTAAATGATATATTTGATTTTTTTTTTTGACAAATATTGATCCAAAGTTTAGTCCTTCAAACTTTTTTTTATCTAGTAGGGATCATAACGACAAATTTTTGTTACCTTTAAACTTTTTGTTTTATCTAGTGATCATGATTTGATAGGCAATTGCCAAAAAAAAAGAATTAGGAAAAGTTTTGCTAATTTGCTTTGCATATTTTGGGTTTTTGTTAAGAGACACACTTTTTGCTTTCTACTCAAGTTTCTCATAACTCCGGTGTTATTCTAGATTGAAAAGGCTTGGTTGATAGTATTTGAGCGTTATTTATAGCATAAATACGTTTCTCCTCCATCAGATGAGGACCATGGATCTGAAAGAGATCGTTATCACTGAGAAGGAACGTGTAATATTTGATCTGCTTCTTCATGCCGTCCCCAACACACAACTTCGTGTCGTTGGTGGTTGGGTGCGCGACAAGCCTATGAGGCAAGAATTTAATGATATTGATATCGCAATCGACAACATGCCCGTACGTAGTTTTCTTGTCATGTTCAATGACTATTTACATTCACAATAGAAGGATGAAGTACAGGGCCGTATGATTGAGAGTAAACCTGGACAATATCAACACTGAAGATGCGTCTTCAGTGGGGAACAAAGAAGGCTCGCTCTGTATGCGGCTCAGTCTCTCCCGTTTATGGGAATGGTTTACAAGGATAATGCCAACGGAAAATTCGTTCCCGTTGCCGACTACATTTTCAAAGTCTCCATGAAGCGGAAGAGCAGTGACGCTAAAACAATTGTTCATATACACCGTGCTACGGAGAGATTCTTACCGTTGATCCTTCCTCTTCAGTTGAAGAATAACGACGTACAACTTGATGATCCAGAGGTCCCGGCTACATCGAGACTAAGAGTACTCACAGGTTTCTTCTACGAGAAATTAAAGACTTATGGCGTGATACCCTCTTGACATCACTATTGTTGTTGCGTACTGATGATGGTAACGGCGGGAATAGCCTGGATTATGAACTTGAGAAGAAACGAAACGTTTATCTAAACATTCAAGATAGCATTATTCAGGAACTGGATCTCGATGGTATTTGGAATGTTAAACCTCTAGTGAGTGTAAGTGATATCATGAAAGCTCTAAAACTCGAAAACAAAGGAAGAGGACCCATCATCCGTGAATGGCAACATAAATTGTTGTTGACATGGCAATGTGACTTTGGATTTTGGAATATGATGAACAAATACTGTTGCATTGTTAAAGACTTCGAATTTTATTATCTTTGTTTCTTTTGGTGCTGTAATGTACATATCCTTTACATAATTTCCAAGAANAAAAAAAAAAAAAAAAAAAAAAAAAAAAAAAAAAAAAAACAGAGAAGGAATCGTTTAGTGTACGCAAAAATCATGAAAATAAAGAGTGTCTTCTTTCTAAAGCACACAAGTGGAAATATTGGCTGATGGGAGAACACATTTTGTTTTCTTTCTTATAATCACATCAGAAATTTCTCTTTCGTCTCTCACCCATATATTCTCTTCTATGCCCACAAACTTTGTCAGCCTCCAATTTAAAGTCAGAGCTCAGATATTGATCTTTGTTTTAGAATAAAAAACAAAACCCAGTCGAATTTTATTCACAGGGTTTTTTCTTTAAGGTTTCTTTTTCTTTTTCACTTAAGAAGGAGAAACATGACTAAATAGTAATAGCACCTGATTTTCAGACAGCATCTCTGTCATTGCTTGAAACTAGAACCACTGATGCCCTTGCTGCTCAGTGAAGTTTTGTTGTCTTTAGGGGAGCTTGTGCTCAGGAGGGCACTTGTCGGATTTGCTTCTGGGCAGCTATTGGATTGTGTTTCTGAGTCACTGGGCCGTGTCCAAATCTTTATATGGCCTTCTCGGCAAGCTGTAACGACTGATTCTTGTGTGAACATCAAGCCAGAGAGGGGCTCAGTGTGAACTCGGTGAGCTATGATTGGTGAGAGCTTTGGAACATCACGTTTGCAAGGAGCGGGTTGAAGAGTTCCCACTGGTATGACATTGTCCCAGTGAGCTGATTGGCTTCCTGTGCTGTAAGTGGGAGATCCTCCCGGTGGTCGCCTAAGTGGAACTACGATCTCATCCATTTCAAGATCCCAGAGAAGTAACTGTGTGTCCTGGGAATGCAGCAGAGGAAAGTAGTAGAGTGTATGAGGCAAAAGATTTCCAGATCATATATAGGAGAATCAAGAGATTTTTATTGTAGGGTCTATGGTTTTTTTTATAGCAAATTAAATTAGACACTCGAGACTTTCAGGCAACATGTTTCTTGAAATGATCTCCTCAGATTCATAAGGCAGACAAACGAATCTTTATCTATAATTTGATATGTTAATGAACAAAGCTGGATAAATGCACGATCAGACCCTGTGAAGCTACAATACTGTGACTAAATCAGATTTCCACTTAGTTTCTGATCATCCTAAGAACCTATCTTCTAATACTTCTTGTATCTTTCCTTTTCCTCATCATTGATGATAAAAAATGAGGGTACAGTTTGAATAATTAAGCCAATCAAAGTAATATAGATAATTTTAACGCAAATCCCATAATTAAAGCACATTTCAGTTCTTTGCTAACTGTAAAGGAGAACCTGAAAAATGGGTAAAGACATAGAAATACCTGACCAACTGATCCAAAACGGTACATGACATGCTCTCCTGACCCATCCGAATTTGGTGACGACCAATAGGAATCAAAAGCTACTCCACTTACCTGAGAGCAACTATTCCGACATTAGTCAAGTGCTGTTTATGTTAAAAGAAATCTTACTGAAAATCAAGAACCTTACCCACGAATTGTGTCCCTCACCCCACGCCACGACCTTCCGATCCTCCATACTCCACACTTGAACCAAGTCATCTTCACCTCCAGTCAATATGTACTTTCCATCCATACTGTCAATGTCAATGGGGATCACAATGTCACTAAACAGTATCATTCGGGGATAATATGCTCACACCAATGACATCTATTTAAAACGTCAATGAAGAAATAAAGTTTCCAAAGGAATTATATTCCATCACCTCCATGAACAGCATAACAGAGCACCATAATAACTTTTCCCACCACATACTAGCTTCTGGGTTGAGAAGTCAAATATGCGAAGATAGCCTGTAAATGGAAAGAAATCTTAGTGCTTAATAAAGAAATACATAGAGAAAGAAAAAGACAATACGACATAATAGAGGCGCCTTACCATCTCTTCCAACAGTCGCCAAGTGTGCCCCATCATTTGAGAATGCAATGCTGTTTATTGAACCTTGACAGATATGCCATCTCGCAACAGGATTACTCTGCATGAATACACACAGGAATGAACAATGGTACATCAAAATATGTTTAATGATAGAAAGAAAGTATGAATATCTCATACCAAACATGTCATACAAAAATTTATTAAGACCACTGGCAACTGATGATACTAGTAGAGAATAGGCATGTACCATGTGCTTCGAGCACCTATATAAGGATCTAATAAATGGTTGAAAACTCACATACCTTGCTATATTTTGCTTTGTCAACTGAAAATTGTGTAGGATCTCTTATAGCAGGAAATGTTGAGTCAGTGGCACCATCTTTGTTCTATTCAGTTAAATTAGGATCAGGGATTAGATAAAATTAGACAACTTAAAAGTCATATGCAAGCAAAAAAAATTCCGATATTTGAGCTTGCCTTCTCATACACGTACAAATTGCCATCAGCATGAGCAACGACGAATGCTCCATCACCTCCAGGCACCCAAGAAATACTAGTGCAACGACTGTTACAAAGCACCAAAATTTGCTTTAAACTTAGAAAATGCATGACACCAAAATAGATTCATGTTTAAGCTTAACCAACTTAAAAATGTACTCCTCTAAGAATACATCCTGTTCTGTTATAATTTAAATAATCTACTGTCACTGAGAGTTTCCTAGAACACAGTCCATTAGAATGAAAAAAGATGAACTATACTATAACTTTGTTCCGCTGACATAACTACTAGCAGAAGTAAAAACGAGGAACACATAGAGATTCTTAGACAAAGAAAATGTGAACCAGTAAAATCGATTCGTCAAGTGTCACTAACAAATAATAGCAGTATAGCACAGTCAAAATGTTGGAGGAAAAAATATATACACGAAAAGGATAAAATCTTGCCTGTTATTCACAGAACCATCCTTGTTATAGTGCAGTGCACCAACAAGCTTCTTAGAGACATCCTGTAACTGCTGTCTTAGTGATACTGTGTACACTACAATAACACACCATAACAAATCAATCCAAGAGACAAGGCAACTAGATCAGAGATGTAAAAAAATAAGCTCAAACTTCTGAATTACCATCCCCAGAATTTAGCCCAATAAGTAAGTCATGCCCATCCTTAGCATCCGGATCAAAAGCATGACACATAGGATTTGAATTACTGAAATGGATAGACTTTACTGGATCCTACATGAAAGAAGTTTCCTAAACCATTACATCCGAAAGCAAAAAAAAAAAAACACAGAACATTACAGCTAAATCATTAAAAGGAAAAACAAAGAAGAAAAGTAACTACCTTGTCTTGTGAGTTCAAGTCACAGATAAAGATCGCATCACTCACATTGAAGACCAAGTAAGTTCCTTTCCCATCGAAATTTGTATTTGTAATCGAAGTGGTAAAATTAGAAGCAGCGAAAGAGCCACTAATCCTGGAACTAGCACTCACATTTTTGCCCCCTCCATTACCTCCAACAAAACTAAGCGCACGACTCCCATTTCCAGTGCCTAGCAACCTTGCTGTTGCTGAACGGAATCCGCTACCAGCAGTGTAACCGGAGGACGAAGAAGAAGTACCAGTTGGGGTCGTAGGAGCAGCTCTTTCCTTAAGCTGTGCTAGTGTTACCTGAAAAAAAAAACAAAAAATTCCCAATTCCAACATTGGTAAGCAAATGCTACTGAAACCAACTGATCAACTAAATAACCTTATGCATTCTAATACATATTTCACTATCAAAAGATTCATGATGATCGATACTAATTCCCAAACCCAAACTCATTCCAATCGAATTACAAAAACTTCAATTAGAGAAACGAATCAAAGTATCAAATATTAAAAAATCCCTAAAATCAAAAATCTTAACCTGAGTAACCGTTTTGCCATGTGCGTAGTGAAGGAGACCAGAGGAATGCGTTTTCTCGTAGTGAAGCTTATACTTCCCTTCAGGCGTCTTGAAATAAGTCTTAATCCCGGGAGACTGAGGATTCGCCGCAGGTGAAGACGATGAAGATGGTCCAGATATCATCCCATTAGAAGTGTTCATCATGGTGTTGTTCGCTTGCTATAATACTCTTCTTCTCTAATCGTCGACTCAATAGCATCTGATCACGATTTCACACAAAGCCCCCCTAGGGTTTTCACCCAAATCGAAACCCAGAAAATTTATGCCCTCTTCTTGCGATGTTGTTAAAATCAGAAAAGTCTCGGCCGATGAATCCAAAACTAGTCTTGCTTCTGAGGTCTCTCTCTCCAATGGCTTACCGAATCAAAGGGGTTATTATGATATACTACTACTACTGTATGCAAACTACTACTTGTTTGTTTTCCCATACATATATTTTATCAAAGCTTTGACTCGGAAGCGATTTAAAAGTCATTACAATCAACGGCGGAGATTCTCGTAAGAAAGATTTAACGGGTGGAGATACTTTTGGTCTGATGGGTCGGGTTAATAAAGTTATTCGGTTTCGAGTTTCTGATACGCATAGATCACGTGTGCTGACGTCACTGGATATCTCAGGCCCATTTTTAAGCCCATTACCTTTTTGACTTATGAAATCACGGCCTTTCAGCCTCCGATGGTCAATTGTTTACTTTTTATGCTTTGTATATTTTAAAAGTACAATTAACTTTTTTGTCAAACAAAGTAAAATTAACTAGCTTGATGTTTTGGAAAACTTACTAAACCCGTGTGACAAAAATATATATATGTGAATGGTTTGTGATAGTGTCGTTCATGTCTAAATCCGTGTATCTTCATATCATTATCATGTGGACGCTATTGAAAAAATTGTATATTTTATGGTTCTTCTCTTTTAGCTTCAACGAACGACAATGACTAGAAGAATAAAAGAAAAGATGATCATACAAGTGTGGTACGACCGTTATTTGGTTAGGATGTGAGAAAATCAGAAAAAGTCACTTTTGACATCACAACATTTTTCTCCGTAGAAAAAATTTCAGACAACACAGAAAGAGATATTATAGCCGTTAGGGAAACCCACGTGGCGTTACATCTCAATCCACTTGTCTGACTTCATTCGTTGTCTCTTTGGATTCTCTTTTCTGCTCTCTCTATCTCATCTTCCCCCAATATTATTCCTTTGTCTCTTCCTCTCCTTTACTTTACTCCAAGCAAAGTATTGCCCCAATACACATCCCGTGACTTTTCATCATCTCTCTCTCTCTCAAATTAAGAATCTTTTCTTCTTCTTCCTTCTTCTCCAATGGCTCTTCTCTGAAAAAAAAGCATCTCTCTGCTCCATCGTTAATGTCTTTCTTACTCTTCTTCTTTATTTCAATCTTGCTCTGCTTCTTCAATGGAGCTACTACTACTACAGAGTTCGATTTCTCCACGCTAGCTATAAGCAACCTAAAGCTCCTCGGTAATGCTCGTCTAAGCAACGGAATCGTCAGCCTCACGCGTGACCTCTCTGTACCTAACTCCGGTTCCGGAAAAGTCTTGTACGCTAACCCAATCAGATTCCGACAACCCGGAACTCACTCTCCGACAAGCTTCTCAACTTTTTTCTCCTTCTCAATCACCAATGTCAACCCTTCTTCCATCGGCGGTGGTCTCGCTTTCGTCATCTCTCCCGACGCAAACTCAATCGGCTTCGCCGGTGGCTCGCTTGGACTCACCGGTCCAAACGGTTCCGGTTCAAAATTCGTCGCCGTCGAGTTCGATACTTTAATGGACGTGGATTTCAAAGACATTAATAGCAACCATGTCGGATTCGACGTAAACGGCGTCGTTTCCTCTGTTTCAGGCGATCTTGGCACCGTTAACATCGATCTCAAGAGCGGCAACACCGTCAATTCATGGATCGAATACGACGGAGTAACTCGGGTCTTCAACGTATCGGTCTCTTACTCCAATCTGAAACCTAAAGTTCCGATTTTGTCCTTCCCTCTCGATTTAGATCG